>NC_072785.1:9424178-9630188 GCF_022539595.1 Amphiprion ocellaris
TGTACATTGTGTGCTCTTATGTGCCATGTATAACACTGTGCTGGTTTTAAATTAATCAGTGCACTGGGGTGTATCATCTAAGCCGCTGTAATGTGTCGATTCTTTTATTCAATTGCAGCAGTAATCGTAGAGCTCCCCACTGGCCTCCCTTCATCAACCCCCTGCCACAAAGCTAGCTTAACTTAGCCACAGAGACACACAGGAGGAAGGCAGAGAAATGCTAAAAGAGATGAGCCATTTTGTGGATCAAGATTACACTTAAACAAGTGTAGCCGCGGCTAAATCTCCTCATTATATGGGTATTATGGTCAAGATGGACCTTGTTTGCAGGAGCAGTCTGATGTGGTTAGCTCCAGCTGCTTTAGGGAATTACAGAGATGAAGATAGTTGTAGCAAAGATTTATGGAATAATCCTCCAGTCACATGTATTGGAGGTAAAGAGATTATTGCTTTTTGCTTTTTGCACAGCAAACGTCAGCACCAAGGACAGCAGCAACATTCATTCACCACCGAACGGTTTCCACTTGAGACTTATTGCTCTTTTTTCAGTATAAATGGAGTTTCTCTGCCTTTTTTTTCCTGAGGTCAGTGACCCCAACTTATTCTAATTGCAGACCATTTAGTTCACATCATTTCCTCTAATTTATTCAATATATTAATCTCGGTGTGAGTATTCTCACAAGACATCTTTAAAAACAGGTCTGTAGCTGTGTTTGACTTCATTAATGTGTAGACAGATTATAAAACACTTACATTAACAGCTTTTTGGTGTCAGGTCCCCATTGATAAACATGAAAAATCATTCATAACGCCTCCTAAATTTCTTGCTTTCTGCGCTGTCTCGATTTTTGCAGTTTTCATCAGTTAAAGTATGTAGCTTTTAAATCTTGATGATTTTTTGATGAGGGATTTTACAGTAACTCAATTCTGCAGTTGTTAATGTAAATGCAACGAAGCCCTTCAGCCAAGAGGTCAGAGGTTAAATGAATCGGTCCTAAAGACAAAAAGTGTCCTGTTGTAAGAGAATAAGCAGTAAATCCAGCAAATCCCACATTTCTTTAAGTGTGGCTGCGTCAGTAGATAACTTACACCATTGAAACCCTTTTTTATGGTTGTGTGTGTTTACATTTCAGTGCATCTGCTTCAGTATGTGCAGCCTGTTTTTACTTAAGGATTGAAGCACTTAGTACATTTTGCTACTACAGCTGCTACAGTCATTGTTTTATGTACTGTTTACTTTGCTACTTTAATATTAACTTCATGGGGGAAACAAAAGAGCAGCACTTTGAATAAATGCTGCAATGAAGCTGTTCAAATCAGACTAGTTGGTGGAACTGGGCAGGGAGTAAGATTAGGACAGATTATTTCAAATAAAAAAAATTTTGTCTGATTTTGAAGCTGATTTTAGATTCTAGATTTCTATTTTGGATTTTTGAGGAGATTTTCCCCTCTCAATTTGGTTCCGTTCAGTTCCCAGAACTAACAAAGCCTCTTGGATGAGGCTTAAAATGTAAAATCTGTTAAGTAATATAACACCCAAAGCCAACACACGCAATCATATAGTGTTTATATAGAGTGAGAAAAAGCTTTATTAATTGTTAAGTCATTTACTGATGATTTACATCCGTTTTCAGCCATACTGGTCTTCTTTTTCAGATTCTTGAAGATGTTTCATCTCTCATCTGAGAACTTAAGATACCACTAGTTCAGTTACTTTTTTACTGAAGTTGCTTTTAAAGCTGGTATAATTAAATTGACCTGGAGGGCTGAGAATCTTCACAGACACTTCAGATTGCCTTTTTCCTCAACCGGTAAGTTTTCCTGTCAGAATACCCCAAAACTTGCATGGGGTTTTGGTGCACAGGGTTGTGACAGGTTGCCATCACTCTCTCATCCTAGTGAAACTTGCTGGAGAAAGTAGGGAGGCATCTTTTTTTTTTTCAAAGTTTAGAAAGACATCAAGGTTTTGGGTGTAATTTTGTAAAAATCACTTCCACAGAGGTGCTCACCACAGCTCAGACCAGTTTTACGCTTTCATCCCCCTTCTCCCATCAACATCACCTTCCCTTTCCACCCTCCCAGCAAAGTGATATCACACCGCTGACACTGTTGCTCCCCCCTTAGGTTGCGGTTCTCACCACCCCCCGCCCCACCGGGACCTGGCGGCGGTGACGACGGGTGCCAAACCGACCCCCCCCCCCTTAACGCGAGCCTCGCCGGGGACGCATCCAAGCCGAGCGATGACACTCAGCCTCCGGACCGCCGCCGCCTCGTCTCATCCAGCGCTGCGCAGAGGAAGAGGAGGAGTAGGAGGAAGAGGAGGAGGAGGATGCCATGAGATTCCCTGCAGGCCCTCACTGCTGGCACCTGGCTGCGAGTGAACCGGGGGGACAGAGGGGATAACCGACGGCGGAGGATGACGCCACGGTTCCGGCTGTAGAGGGGGGGAGCTCCGGGCGCCTTTAATGACCGGTGCTGGAGAGGAGATCACCGGACTTCATTGTGTATTGTGGAGCTGGAGCGACCGCAGTTCTAACAAAAAGAAGAAGAGGAGGAAAAAAAAAAAGAATCGAGTCTCTCTAACAGGTTGCAGAGATTTTCAAAAGGTAAGACATCGAGGATTGACAATCAGCCGTGCGCCTCTCACTGCCTCTGCGCATCAATTTATCCGCTTAATTGAGTAAAATGGAGCTAATCAGTGATGTAATAGCAGCTAAATTGACCTCTAGCCGCACATTCAGTTAAAACACGAGCTGTGTCTGTATCAGAAAAGTAGTGATTTGTGATTTATCCTGCAAAAATATCGAATGTGCAGTAGTTTGGGCATTAGATGTGGATCGGCAAGGTGCGTAAAATCTCCATCCTGTTCTTTTCTTAAAATAATTTACTATGAGCCGTTTGGTTTGGAGTAAGAAGAAGAGGAACCATGTGCAAGATTTCATTTAGAGACTTTTTTTGCCCTGAAAATGCATTTTATCCTGCATGATTTCATGAGACAGTATGAGCACTGACATAGACAATGTATGAGCAGAAACAGGAGTGATGAGTGTCATGGGAATGATGAATGAATGGATTTCTGATGGGAATGGAGACAGATGCATCTGGCTGACTTTCTGCCCCCACCTCGAGACAAACAGGCGCATTTACTGTAGCTGCAGTGCTGACCACATCACTGCTGGGGCCCCAAGCATCTCCTGAAAACCTGCTTATAACTGATGTCTTTTTTCTTTCCTAGGAGGGGTTTTGCAGCAGGATGCCATCCCCCAGACGGTGACTGCTACAGGTAAGTTCTGTGCTTCTTTAGGAATCTATATCTCTTTCACATGTGCAGCCTTTGTTTCAGGTGTAAAGAGAAATAGCTTTAGCCACAAGGTTGTCTGATCTTTATTCTGCACCACAGGGATCTTGCTCTTGGCAAACTGTGTTAAAGGAAAGTGTTTTCGGCTCTTATATCTTGAACTGGGATCTCTAGAGCTCAATTGGATTTCCTTATTTTTGACTGCCCAAACTTCAACTCCAGTTCTCACGTATTCAACCATAAAAGATCCAAAATAATTTACACTGAGGTAATTGGGATACATGGAAACCACACCAAAAGAAACCAGATTGAGTGTACGCAGTCATATGGAAAAAACGGATGACTGAATTCCGTTTAGAGTATTTGAAAATGAAATCTTTCCCCCTGCACCTCCTCGCTGCCTTTGTTCCCTTCTGCTCGGCTCTGGTAGTGGGTGTCTCTGTCCTAGATGTGGATGTGTTCCTCTCCTCACACGCCGAGATGAGTGCTTTTCAGAGGCGGACGAGGCAGAAAAGTCCCGATTTTACTATCTGGCTAAATTGCCCTGTGATGGAAAAATATTGTTAAAGGAATGATACTTGAATAATTGAAGCCCCGGGGCTTTAAAATTGCAGGGACTCGCTGTGATTTCCAGCGCAAAGTTGGAGGCCACCTCAACAAAATATTCATGTCATTATTTAAGAATGGATTTAAGGGAGCCACTCAACCACTCAGGTACTGGCACCCTCTGCTGCTCTGCCTGCATGAGCTCAGTTTCCCATCCATCGCTGGTTGTTGAATCATCTCTGTGTGTATTCTCTTTGACAGGAATTAATCCACATAATAACTTTCTTTTTGTCATCGTGTTATCTTAAATGAGAATTTAAAATGAAGAGTGATGATTTTCAGCTTTAAAAATGATGTTTGGAACACATAACGTAGCACCTCACACACATAGTTTTATTATTTTTACCTGCTCTATAATATAAAGGGCACTGAAGTGTATTGATTTTTAGGAGATATTATAGAAAATATGTAAATAAAAGATAATCTAGTAGGAATACAAATGGGCTGCCAGCTCTGACTGTATGTAAAGGATAGTATTGTAGCCTCTAGATCTGAAAAAGGAAAGTGAAAGCATTTTAAAGCTGCAGTATCTCTCACATCCAGCAGGGGGTGACTTCTCTGATGCAGAACAATCAAATTGTATAGAAGTCTATGTGTGATTCGTTACGTCAGTAAACATTTTCCTGAATAGTTTATGGTCTCTTTCAGTTGTTCCAAGTCTCTTTCAATACAAAATGATGTTTATTTTGAAACCTATGGTCCCATTTTAAGTAAAAAAGATGATAAAGTAGCATATGCTTCAGGGTGTGGTTACCTTGCGATTGGTAAATCACTATTATAGTGTCTTCGGCTTCTCAGTCAGATGCATCTCTTGCTTATCATGTCCGATTTCAAGAAATTAAGATGACAATGGACAAAAACCAAACTTCTTCATGGTTGCAACGTCCATCGTTTTCTTCAGTCTGTTGTTGCAACAATACAAGCCGATGAACAGGTGCTGAAAATAATACATATTACAAGGCATTTTTCAAGCAAGAATTCCAAGCATTTGAACATTTTCTGCTGTTTTTTGTTTTGGTTTGGGGTTTTTTCCCCCCAATTCCATGTCATTAATTTGAATATATTTGGTTTTTGGGGTGCCGGTTAGACAAAACAAGGCACTTGTCAGGGGTGTTTTTCAAAATTTTTGGACATTTGGAGTCAAGAGGTGTTTAGCTTAAAGCCTGTAAACAGTGATAAGCAAATCATTGTTCTTTATACAATCCTTGAGTCTATCTTAGGTTCACAGGAGGTTTCTGTGCTTTACGGTTTCTTTATCAGGTTCAGTCACTTCCTGGAGTCTCTGATGATTGCTAGTAAACCTCCCAGTGATGGTAATACACCAAGAAGTCACTGCTCCAAGCTCCCAGCCCAAAAATCATTGGCCCCCTGTGAAACTTTAACTTGTTGTTTTTAGCCTTGAGGTTTTTACGGGTTAATCAGACAAGCTTAAAAGTTTAAATTGGAGAGTTTTAGAGGTGGTGGTAGGTAGACTTTGCTGTGTTCAGATGCAGTCAGACCAGGTTTTTCCCCATTTGCAGTCTGTGCGCAAAGCTAAACTCATGCTGCTGCTGCTGACGGCTTAATATTTAATTAACAGATTTGATATCACTTCTCATCTCTCAGACAAGCATATTTCCCAAAATGTCAAACTATTTCTTTAACATGCAGCTTTGGGTTTTCCAATTAAATTTTTAATTTCAAAGCTTCTCTAATTTCCACGGTTCACCCAGGCATCACATGGGAGCAGACGTACCTAATTTCAAAACACGAACCATCGCCACGTCGTCCCACATGAAACTTCTGAGGAAAGCAGTGTTTGTACCTCTTCAGTGTTCGATCGGGGATAGATATGTTGGGTGGCAGAGGAGCGTGTGTGTGTGCGCTGCGTGTGTTTTCATGCATTTGCATTTAGCTGACTGCTAGGATCGTTTCATTTCCCACAGAGAAAAACGAATTAAAATATGACACCTCTCTCTTCTGCCTCTCATCTGCTGCTTTTCACCCTGTCAAGAGATGACAAAACTGCTAAATATAGTTCTGCAAGTGGAAGGTGAAACCTCTCCACCTCTCTTAACAGTTGGAACTCTGTGGAGGTTGAAAGAAGAGGATTTTGTGATGGCCTAAACAAAAGTTTAATCATTTCAACAATCAGCTGCACAACTGATGTGCATTTTGCATGTGATGGAAAGAGAGCAAGGGAGAGAATGAACATATTATCTGTGTACTAAGGCAGGATGTTAGGGTTTAAAATAAGATAAACATGAAGAATAATGTTGTTTCATAACCCTAAATATCACAGTATGGCAGTACAACACAATGTCCTCACTGTTCCGTAACATAGAAACACTTGCACATGAAACACTAGCCTCATTGATAGATCAAAATTATTCTACATTTATAAATGGTGCAAGATTAATCGTTAAAAGTTTGTTTCTGAGAAATACCAAATTTCGTGAATGGCTCTGAAGCTTTACTGGGCATTCCTGTGAAGAAGATGCCATTCAGAGATTGGAAACTTTTCAAATGCTTGCTTGTTTAAATTAGAAGTTATCACAAAGAAATAATTGTTGAATTCTTCTGCTGTAACATAAACAAGGCTCCAAAAGTGAACTAATTCAAGCTGCTGAGGGGTTTATCCTGTTTCATTGTAAATTCATTCATTGCTTTTCCCAGAAAACAGATATTTGTGCCATGATTGGATCTTAATTACGGACATGCCTTCAGGAGGTTCTAACTTCTCTTGTTGTGTTTTTATGTCTACAGGCTTTAGCTTTTTAGAATTAATCGAATAATCCATTGATAATCCTTCTTATTGCCTTCAAAATAAGGCAAATAGTGAAAAATGTCCAGGGAAAATTCCTGAGGCCGAAGGTGATGCATTCAGGTTGCTTGTTTTGTCCAGTCAGTCGGCCTAAGCTCAAAAACATTTCATGGACTTTGAAATAACACAGAAAAAAGCTCAAATTTGAGAGACTGGAAATGATATTGTAATTTTTGCTTGAAATCAGTTGGCATTCAACAATCGTGTTGAAATTGAACTTTTCTGGTTTCAGCTTCTTAAATAAGCATTTTTAGGGCTTTTTTTTAGTCTTTTATGTGAATAAATTAAATCTCTTTGGCTTTTGGACTGTTAGTCGGGCAAAATAAGACATTCAGCAGTATTACTGTCAGTGTTTGACCAATTTCTAGACTTCAGAAATCAGTTAATTAAGAAAATAATTGAGTGATTATACAACAGCAGCCTAAATTGAAGTATTGTCCTCAGTTAAGAGTGGCAGTGTTGCTGACAGCTGAAGGCCTCTCTCCTTCTCACACACATCACATCACATCACATCACATCACATCACATCACATCACATCACATCACATCACATCACATCACATCACATCACATCACATCACATCACATCACATCACATCACATCACATCACATCACATCACATCACATCACATCACATCACATCACATCACATCACATCACATCACATCACATCACATCACATCGTCTTTTGGCAAACCTCAAAATCCCCTCAAATCTCAGGGATACACATTTTCCTCAGCCCTTCTCTTGTACAGTGACGGAGTGGATCCTTTACTTACTGCGACTGAAGCTCACTTGACAGATACACGATGTACGACTAGAGTCTCCGGGTCACCTGGGACTCGGTACGATTAATGACTTAGAGGAGGTTCTGTTGTTGTGGAAATCAGATGCCTGTTGGCTCCTCTGGGATTCTCTCATCCTACTTCATCCCTTTCAGTTGTCCAACTCAGCAACTGACGGGATTTTCTGGTAGATCCTCTAACTTCCTTCAGCCCACAGTTAACTCTCAGGGTTTTTGTGTGGCGCTGTGTGTGCGTGTGTGTGTGTGTGTGCGCTTTTTCAGATTTGTGTTTGCGTGTTTCTCGGCTGAATCAGACAGCTTTGAACCCACTGGGAGTCATACATAAACCGTGCTGGATAAGATACTCTGACAGCGTTAGAGTTGAATCTTCCAACCTCTGTCACTTGGCGTCTTTGTCTCTCCAGTCTGTTGGAAAATCTCTAATCTGAGGCGTTACCTCAACGCTCCCTTTCTTGCATAATTTGGCTGCATGTTAGTCAAAATCGCTTATTTTTGTTTCTTGAAAGATTCCATTTCTTTGTCTGGGCTGATTCACATCAGAGAGTGCCATTATTTTTCCATAAATGTGCCACTGGTATACAGTAGAGAGTGTTGAAAAATGAGGATGCGGTTGAAAGAGTGAATGAAGAGAGTAAAGAAAGAACATAAGTAGGAGTGAGGAGACATGAGATAGTGAGCCGGAGAGGGAAGAGATGGCGATACGAGGAGCATGAGAGACTTCACATTGCTTTTAACGACATTATCGTGGCCCGTGGTGTATATAATTTAGTATGATGACGCAATGGAAGATGCTGCAGCCGGCAGAGCTGTCTGGAAGTGAAGCTCACATGCTCATTTCGACACACACACCAACTGCGGTGCATTAGAACAGTCAGTTCATTCAGTGTTAAATGATCAGATTTATGATCCTACCTCCACTCTCCTTGCATTTTTGTTTCCATTCAGACAACTGAAAAGCCAAAGAGACACAGGAAAGCAACCTTTTTGTTGGATTCGACTCCAAAGCAGGCAGCAGATCAAACCACTGAACCCTAAACTCGCATTTGTTTGAACCTTCTTGCTACCACTTTTGTCAACATATCAAATTCCAGAACATTTAAACCATTTGATTAGGCAATGAGACTCAAATGCACTACAAATTACAGCTTTGAGAGTTGCACAGCTTTCAGAAAATTACATTAAAACACCAGTAATGAGAAACAAACTGGATTTTTTTTTAAATCAATTTAATTGGCATGATTAAATGTTGTTCCTCTGCTGAGAAATATCCGGATGTTTCAGTTAATCAACTTGAACAGTAGATAAACATAATCGTCTGCTGTTGTAATTACTATAATGGCAGTGCTTGAAAATGAATATCTCAGCCATTTAAATTTAGTCTAAATTAATGTCAAATTCATGCATTTTACATGCCCGTATAATAGGTCATTCTCCCTGAGTGCATTAATTTAGGTGTTTTGGGTTGTTTATTTGGCATTTTCAAGTGACTGCCAGTAAAAAGAAATTCAGGCACCCAGAGACATAGTCTATATCTCTTGCACGCAGCTAATTTAGTGCTCATTGTCAGAGGGAGACATGTTTGTAAGATGGTCTATCTGAGGCTCGATAGTGCATTTGCTGTGTGCACTGGAGATAATTATGTGTGTGGATGTCTTGATTTCTTTTCATTTGCACCATATTTGCTCTATATGCGACTCTGTGCCAATCAGAGCTATTTGTTTGAGATTATTTTCCTGCATAGTGGAGACAAGGCTGGAGAAATTTAGAAAAACCAACACCCTACACTGTATATTTTCTTGACTTAACCATGTTTTTGCCATCTCTTGCAAGGGCTTTAAATTGTGTGTATTTTTCGAGCGTGTGCATCTTAGCAAGCAAATACTATCCAGTTTGCACGGTGACGGCTTTCCCTGCAACTTTGAGAGGTGCTTTTGAATCCAAATGACGGGATGAGATGCACGTACATATCAGATTTAGTATGCTGCAACAGTACTGCACATATGCATACAACATCCTGCCCATATGGCCGCTGTTCACGGTAGGTGCTGCTGCATTCAGCATGCTAATTCATCTGCATCCTGAGTGTTTGTTTCCCACCCAAAGCGCTCTTATTGGAATTCAGCACACCTCGTTATTGTTGCTCTTAAACATTCAGACTATAACTGACTTACTTTATGTTCTAGTAACATATGACTGCTTAGAATTTATAGGCTAAATAAAACTGAATAATCACCACTGAATTTACTTATCAACTCAGCTGTGCAATATGTTTCTCAACCTCTTTCTCCTCCTGCAGGAGCTCCAGTGAGAGGTGGTTTTGACAGTAACACTCCACAGACCTGTCATGGTTTCCTCCCTTCTTCTCACACTCTTCCATCTCTGCATCTCCTGCTGTCTTTTAATGTAAGTGTCCATCTTCCCTATTAGAGTTCAGACCTCACTGTGCCTTCAAGGATTCAGGATTATTCACTTCAATCACAGTTCTCCCCTTCCTGCATGCAAATGTTCCACCGCAACAGTTTCACCCATCACTGTTTTGAGGGAACACCGAAGCTGCGTCCTTGCTTCGCTATGCAGTGATTGGTTTGGGGACGTACAAACAAGACAGAGTGTTTTTCCTCTCTACAGCAGAATAATGGTGGCCATTATGTTCCACACAATGGGCTGTTCAAAGCAGGCTGAAAACCAACTGAATGAACCCACCCCTCCCCTTCCAAGCATATAGGAGAATCGATGGTGGATGTATATCGTTCGTTTCATTTGTAAACAGAAATGTAAAATGTATGCTCTGTGGTTTTAGTGGAGTTATATCTCCTTGCTGTTGAATGGAGACCCGTTTCTGCACAGAACCCTGTACTTCAGGTATAAACAGAGAGATCAGGCCAGCTGCTTTCCCCATCCTTGCAGTTTTATGCTAAGCTAAGCTAATTGCATCCTCCCCAAGAACAAAGTTTTTGCTTTACACATATTGTCCACATATTTCCCCCTTTTGGCCAGTGTTGTAGTTACACCAGATATGGTAACCAAATTAGCTTCTTCTGTTTAAAAAAAATTACATTAGATACAGACTTACTGTGTATAGTTGCTTTTAAATTTGCCAGATTGATTTTATTGTTGTTTATATTGCATTTTATTTAGCTGTAACTGCCATGTGTGGTGTTTTTTCCACTCATTTTGCCAGGTTTGGCTGAATAATGAATTGAAATATAATCACTATATAAGAAAAAAATCCAAGAAATCCAAATCACAGAAGCTGCAATTTTTTGATAAGGATAAGAAATGTCACAGCATATATAATTAGAATTAGAATTAGAAATGAAGCCTTTTTGTGCCACGGAGATGCCCTACGTTATAAATCATGTTCTCAAATGTAATTTTGGTTCAGCAAAACTCATATATTCATTTTGATTTTTTTTTCAGTGGAAAATTCACACGAAAATCAGCATGTGAAGATCACAGTATTTTTTTTGTTTTGTCTTTTTTGTATTGTTCAGTCATATTGTGACTGACATGAGTAGTGGTCATTTCTTCAGTTGCTTTTACCCAGTGGGAGATATTGTAGCACTCAGAACTTCCCGATAGCTCCAAATTAGGTATAGTTTTCTGGGAAATACAGTCTAAATGATGGCAGAAAAAAGATTAGCATGAATCATCTCATCTTCAGATGTTTCCATACAGTGCACCAGCGCTCACTAAATGGTTTGAAGAGTGTAACAGTTGTGTGAATCATACTCTATGGCTTGTTGCCGGGTCTCAACCGACCAAACACAATTAAGAGAATTTGAAGCAACATGTCTCCACCGCATCATCCAAACAGTAAATGAGAGCATTTGTTTTAGATGAATGGAGTTCATCTCTCCGGTAGAGTCTCACAGACTTGCAGAATAGACGCCATGGAGTTTTAAAGCTGTTCTGTAGGCTTGTGGTGGTTTGACAACTCACTGAGACACCATGACGCCTCTGTGGGACCTGAAACAACCCATCTGCTTAATAACAGCTGCACAATAGCCAACTAATTACAACATGTTTCATCAGTTGCAGTTACATCACGATGGTACATGAACGTACTAACTCAGCCTACATTGGTTTTCTTTTCAGGCATTATAGAAACCTTTTTTGGATGTGAGTATATTGAATATTCTACAGCAAATTTCATCTCGTCTGAAATCCAGCTCTCTTCTCTGTGTTTAAATTTCCATTGCTGCCTGTTCTTCATTGTTTCTTTTGTCTCTCTCGCTGTCTATTGTCTCCTCTGAAGGGTTTGATGGAGAGCTGGTCGGATGTCAGCGGGAACTATTGTTATAACCGGAGGAATTCTCGCCGGAGTGATACTGCTGTGCATTGTAGCAGTTCTCTGTTACTGTAGACTCCAGGTAGCTTCATGTGTCCATGTTTTTCAGTCATTCAAAGGAAGGAGGGTTTTTTTTCAAGGTCTATAAGCATCTCTAGATGACGTACAAAAACAGTAACTGAGCTTTGCGATGTGTGAATATAATGACAAATTGGTTTAGAAGAAAAGTTGGAATGTCTTGCACAATTTCATTTTTATTTTAAAATGCATGGAGGATGGAAACAGTCTCAAAAGGTCATTAATCTGTTGTCATTGGGAACAACTGCATTACCAGTTTGATATATTTTTAACATTTACAACTCAGTGAGATGAAAACAAGGTTATTAAAACTGAACTGATCCTAATCTGACTATGCATGTTCACTTTTGATGTAGTGGTTTTGGGATTTTTTTTCTTAGTTTTACTTTCAAACTGAATTTTAGTTTCAGGTTTTTCAGGTTTTCCTGAGGTGTGCTTAATTTGAATTGCAGTGTTTTTCCTTTAACACATACATCAACTGTACTATCTGCTTTAATTTGACATTACAAGCAGAGAGACTTTTTCATTTTGTTCAGTTTTTATTGTATTATTGTTTCAGCTTATTATAATACTTACTTAGGCGTCCTCCTGGTGCCAGTTAGAGCCAGGAAGGGATTAGCTTAGCTTAATATTAAGCATTGGAAAACAGACAAATCTGTCTCTCTCCCAAGTTCTACCTTAAAGCAACAACTCTCCAATTAACATGTTTTATCCCATTTTAAATCTTACACACACACACACACACACACACACACACACACACACACACACACACACACACACACACACACACACACACACACACACACACACACACACACACAAATGCTTAAACAATTTGTTGTTTTAGATGGAACATTTTTTCTTTTCATTTTGTGCAGGATCTTTATTGGTTTCTTGGCAACCTTGCTGTGATGACTATATTTTTTCACTACTGTTCTGTATTGACTAAAAAAACTAAATTAAAATGTTAATTAGTGAGCTTTGGAGCCATTTATAGACAATTTTAGAGAGAGGCTTGTTATTTGGTAGAGCTTGACCCACACTGGATGTTTATAGCCGGTGCAATTTTTGGGTGTAACAAAAAAAAAAATCAACATATTGCCTGATATTTTGATATATACCGGTATGCAGTAGATACAATTTAGAGTTGTGTTTGAAAAGGAAAAAAAGATGGAGTCATTGTGTATCAACTTTCCTCCAGCAGTGTATTTCACAAATTTAACAACAAACCATGAAGGATTGTAAACAGTGGAGTCGGAGCTTGCTCTGCTGGAAAAACTATGTCATGATGACAATTTCAAATGAACCCAAGCATCTTTTTTGCATTATATTTTGTAAAAACTAAAATTTTCACATTGGCAAAACAGTGGACAACAAATAACTGATATTGATATTTCTGTAAAAAGTCAATATTGGCTGAATAATGTATTAGTCTGGCTCTGTTCTTTAAGGTTAATCTCCTTCTGCCTGCAGCTATATTAAAGTATAACCATATTCCTTGAATAAGCTGGTTCAGCTAGTGGTGAGACCGTGTTTTTTCCACACCATGTACATTAGTGTTGTACTGTGAAAGTACCACATTAAGTAGTACAGCAGACTTGAAATTAGGGGAGATCAGTGATCCAGCAGACGTATCTTCCAAACCAATGCACAGACCTCTTCTCAGCTTCCAGGTCCTAATGTGGACTGTCTCTTTAACACACCAGCATAAGAATGGTATCAATCTTCTCATCTAGCTCCTGGCAACAAAACAAATAAGCCCAATTCCCACAGTGTCAAGCCACTCCTTCAATATCGTCGAGGTTCACAGTACAGTATGCTTTACAAGACAGTAATTACCCAAACCACTTCAGCTCTAATGCTCTGTCTATCCCCCCTCTGGTGTTTTCTTTGTCAACCTTCCATAGTATTACTGCTGTAAGAAAAATGACTCTGAGGTGGACGTGGGCTCCGTGGTGGGACCAGACCCTCTCTCCCACTTCCCCTGCAACGCCTGCAATGCCCTGGCCATGGACGGCGCCGCCATCACCCCCGTCTCTCTGGATCAGCTGGATTCGGGTTCCCACCACAACCACTGCCCCAGCTGTTCCCCTTATCCCGTCCGCTCCGGACTCACCGACGACATGCGTAACGGAGGGGAGCGCCTGGGCTTCCACACCTACTACGAGAACCCGTCCGTCTCCCTTCCCCTGTCCGTCACGCCGCAGGGCTCCTCACCTCTGAGTTACTACAACCCCTCGGACATGTTTCCTCCCCCGCCTCGCCCCTACAGCACCCAGGTCTGACCTCTGCTGCACGGTAAACACACCCATGTAAACGCCATCCAGCACATTCCCCTTTGGCTCCAGACTAAATTCAGGTATTAGGATACAGCACAATTACACATACGCTCACATTACTGCACATGTCACAGATTTACCCAGACTTATTCATCCAGGGAACTGACCCATAAGCTGAGCCCACTGATGGAGCCCCTGTGTGGGCAACACATCCATGCAGCAGCCCTCTGGGAGCTGCAGCATGAACAGCATTGGATCAGCAGGGAAATGCTGCATACCTCAAGTACAACCTCAACTTCTGTCACACAGGGCCACGTCACAGGGGGTGCTAATGTGTTTTGTTTTGGGGTTTTTTGTAACTGGATCATATTTGTGATCCAGTATGAGTTTAGTTGTCAGCACGTCTGGATAAATGCAGTCATTCAAGCCACATCTGAAATTAGTCAGGGACAAATGTGGCAACGCATGTAGTACAGTGACCAACTGAAAAACTGCTCCTGTGTAGGTGGTATGAATTCTCATAGTCCATGTTATTGATCATTTCCTGGTTAAAAAATATAAATTCAGAGTATATAATATCTCTATTTTTTCCCATTATGAAAGCATATTTTAATCCAACAATATTTAGTTTTCCAAATAATTACAAATATTCTAAATATTAATAGTAATTTCCAAAATATTTCCTGATAAGTTTTGTGCATGTTGTTATGTAATTTAGAAGAAAAAAAGACACTGGAATTTCCTGAATGAGTTGCTCATAAGTGTAATTCAGAACAGTTTCTGTTTCCCTAAAGCACTGAATTATAAAGAAATTTGAAGGGAAATTAGTATACAATGATCTGTAAATGCCATTCCTGCCATAATCATACCTCCTAACATTCACAGATGAACTTTAATACATTAAAATGTTTCAAAACAGCATTTCAACATGACTTACAAAACCTCAGTTATACTGAATTAGACAAGCAAGGCACTAAAAAAAAAACTCTGCTTGCCTTCTGAAAATACCCGTTTGAAATAAAAACTACATTTTCCCTGGAAGCAAAACAATGTCTTGATCACTGATTAGTTATTAGTGGTTTTGGAGAGTATAAATCCGAAAGCACAACTGGACACTTTTATGCATTTTTCAGCCAACTGAAATAAGGTTATGAGTAGCCACGGAAATCCCTTCTTCTTAGCTGTAAAGCCAAGGAAATTTTTGGTATCGATTAAAGTTTTCTACTCTAGAAAATCTAAATATTAGAATATCAGCTCACAGTTGAGACAGATGGGGTTTAGCAGTCACCTTGGTCTCCACAGTTTGTGCACATCTGGTGTTAAAATCCAAGAATTCTACAAGGACCACCACCCAAATCACAGCTTCTTTAGCTTCTGTTACTCTTCCCCGCCATTTTCTGGTGAAAGGATCAAATGTGAATCTCTCCACCTCCGTCCCCTTCAGCTTCCAGTACATGAGGGCTAACAGGTTTTCCTTTAGGAGTACTTGTTTTCCAACTGTAGAAACTACAAACGGAGCTCCGTCCAGAGGAAATACACAAAGGACTGCGAGTTTTTAAGCTATTTTGTGTATCTTGTAGTTACATTAAGGAGTCTAGTTTGCTTGTGTTCTCACCTCTGGATAACGAAACTAGACCACTACATGGAGGTTTTCTCTGCTGTGTCTTCCATATAAGTTGATGTATTTAACTTTTTCATGTTTACAGAGTGGTAAAAAGCAGGTTTTAGAGAGGCAGAAACAAAATATTCCAATCATGTACCATATTTTCTTGATCTTGAAGCTTCAGTTTTGTATCAATAAGCTATCTGCTACAGTATAGTAATAAGATGCAGTGTCATTACACAATGTAAGCCTGAATCTATATATTTTTTAAGGAGTATTGTAGTTTTTGTGAGGAATGTCAGGGTTTAGGTGTATTTTAGCGAATTAGATTTTTTTTTTTCATCTTAGATTCTTTGTGATGATGCAACACAGGAACACACTGAGAAGAGACTGGGAATGTACACGTGGAAATGGAAATTTCACTTCAAAAATGCCCATGAATTGTGTGAAAAGTGTGGAAAATTGTAAAAAAAAAAAAAAAAAGTACAATGATAGTGACTATTACCGATCAAAGACTTTTATTTCAAAGACATATAGAGGATATTTATTCAGTATATTATCAGATCACATTGCTTTGACTTCATCACATTTCCCGACTTTTTTTTACCTCACAGCCTCTTGTTGTACAGAAATGCTATGTTATATGTGTAAAACTGCTCTTTTTTTTTTGGTTTATTTGATGTCCACTTGGCGTTGGTGTTCACTGGTAAAGGAAGCTAAGTTTTCGTGCTCACTGGTTTGTTGCACCACATAAAGCACCACTGCTGTATCAGAACTGAAAAGTTTTTATTTTTAGGTTCCTGATTGTTAAAAATTGGTATTTTTCAGATTTTACTGCATTGATAGTTTTGATATACCCTGATACAGTGAGAAAAATCCACCATGTTTCACAAAATGTTCCTTTTTTTTTGAGGAGGAATAAATGTTTGTATATCTGCCTGGACTTTTTTTTTTTTTAGTGTTGTGTGTCTTTTCTTAGACAGTGACTCAGATAGTAGATACACAGGATGTTGAAATCGTAGTTTCTGGTTAAAGAAAAGAAAAAACACAGACATACATTATAGTGGGAAGTGTTGAAAGAAACCACAAAGAGGAGCGGAATAGGAGCTTGAGTAAAATTGAAGACAGAAGTGGAAAGGAGCTATGAGCTGAAGCTTGAAGAAGGGGAAGTAAAGCTTGAGTTTCTCTGTCGTTCCTGATGACAGAGTCAGAATTAAGTGAGGAATCTCAGAACTGATGGAGAAACTGCATCGTCACATGAAAGTGACTCTTAGAGTAAAGCGGGGAGGGAAAAGTGGGTGTCATATACAGGCGGAGGAGCAGAATCCTTTTTGTTATTCTGCATTCATGCTTTGGTATTTATCACTTTACCTGCTGGACTCGTTTCCTTCCCTGTCAGGCTGCTCTGCCCATGATAATAATAGAACGACAGATCTGTGTTACACCAACAGCCCCGGGTGAAATATCACAAATACCACATCATGAACTCCTTACATGCATAAGCAGTTGGCAGTCTGGCTGGTTCACACTGTTTTAAATCAGGTTAGAGTGTGAATTTAAAAAAAAAAAAAAAAAAATCATTGTTTGTGCTCGTTATCACCAAAAAAATCAGAGTCATGTTGGTGGTTTGATTTATTTGAAAGGTGCAGGCTCATAAACAGGTGTTGTTGTGTTTGTTTAAGCGTCAACAGGTTAGGTGATAAGGCAAGTGTTGTGGGTGTGTTTGGGGCTGTCTTTCTTTCACACACTCTCAGGTCTCAAATAAACCCTGTTGAACCTGTTGCTGCCCATTTACCTGGGACACACACGACTTCACCTGACACCACAAGTGGTTCTACATATGAGGTGTGTTTATATCAACACATTGCCTGTTTTACAATCTTTCTCCGTTGTTCACCTTTGGACAGTTTCCTTGTATGTATACGGACGACTTGGACTTTATCCTGTTGTTTCCTTTTTCCACTCACATGCCGGACTGACCTCTTGTTTTGCGAGTATAAATAAGGCATCTTTCTGAGCTCATTCTGCATCTCTGATTCACTCGAGAATTGCCATTCAGGCCTGACGGTAAACTTGACACTCCAGCTGGATTTTTCTCTGTTTGGAATCAGAGGTTTTACACTCAACAACTGGAAGCAGCTGTGTATAAATCTGGGCAAAATGATGGAGGAGATGTCCATGGCGATGCCCTATGACGTCCATGCTTTTGACCAGATGAGCGAGGAGGAGATCCTCGCCTGTCTGGTGGCTGAAGCGGAACCTAAAAACACAGTAAGAATCACTGTTGCATGGATTAAATTCAACTAGTGAAGTAGGGTTGCACTACCTTTACTTTACTTGAGCATTTTCATTTCATGCCACTTAGTTGGCTGCATTTTGTGGGACTATGTTGCATTTTTAGCTCCACTGTGTTTGTTTGGCAGCTGAAAAAGATTTTACATGCAGAAAATCTGGTGATTTATATAAAACATGGTCTGATGTTATACTTTAAACTACCTAACACTACAGAAATTCAAAAAAACCATTGCCTTGAGTTGCTCCAACAGTAAAATGCAGAAGATTTGATATGCAAATTATCATGCAACATTCACTGGGCTCATTTTTCCTGCAAGTACATATTTCAGATCATCCTGTTTTGACTAAAAGCGATTACGTGATTCTAGCACTTATTCTAAACGGCTGTCTTGGATTTGCTTGAGTAACCTAAACATGAAAAAAATTGAGTTCAGTGTCAATTTAAAGACGTTAACATACAAAAATTTACATTTTAAAGGTCTTCCTACGTTCTCTACATAAACTGTGGCTCATGGGCACGAGCGCAACACAAAAGGCATTCCTCTGCAGGACTGATTTGTGATTCCAGATATAAAGAAATGAATTCTGATTGTTCAATTTAGCTATTTCAGATATGTAAAATTGTCATTTCAAGCTTGAAAAAAATCCTTCCCTCTGCTATTATTCCTTCATGCATCCTAAATCCTCATTTCCCCATGTGCTCTCTATCTTATCTTGGTTTTTATCCCTATCTGGATCTCTTTCTGGGGCCTGTTCTCCATTTGTCACACTTATCCTACATCTGGCACAATATCTGTTTGAAGAAGATAGCTTTCTTCAGCTCATTCAAATGTGACATTTTTTTTTAATTTTTATTTTTATTGCTGTGTTTAATTAGCCATGACTTTCTCCCCTCAGGTGCCAACAAAGAAAGCTAAACTGAAGGAATGTCGGCTTCAAATAATGGAAGATGAAGACGACCCTTTGGAAAAATACCTGGTCAGAAAAACTTGTGAAAGCAACACTGACTCCTTTGAAATGACCCGATATTGATTCTTTAGCTTTTGAAATGCTGGAGTTTAAGTTTACAGCCCCTGACAGATTTTTTTGTGCGGTTTGCAGAAAGAAAACCGAGAGCTTCAACAGACCAGCCACCGTCTGGAGCAGGAAAATGACAACTTGGCCCACAGACTAATCACCAGCAAGGTCGCTCTGAGGAGCGCTCTGGACAAGGTACAATTAATTACTGCCCTTCACGAAAGGGTAAGAAGCCTGGAGAAGCCACGCAGGGAACGACCAAACTGTGACCCTCATAAAACTTTTACAGTTCAGCATTTCATTTGCATTTCATTACAATAGCTCTTTGTCATCTTGTTTAAAAATGTAAGAATGTGGGTTTAACTTATAATATATGCCACAGCAGAGTCGTTATACATTCTAAAAAATAAGGTTTGGGCTTAACAAATCTAATTTAACACAGTTTATATCAATCTTTTTGAGTTAAGGCCACTTTTAATGATATGTTCAAACAGCAAACTACAGTGAGTTAGGAGAATTATCTAGAGCCTTAAATCAAAGATATTACTAATTATCACTCAATGATTGATTAAATAAACACAAGTTTATGAGTTAATTATTTTCATGTTATGAGCACAAGGTTTTAATTTGGCAAATTTTAAAAAATGTACTTGCAGATGTCATTGCCAACATTATTATGTCAATCAAACCTTTCAAAATAAAGTTTACAGCTTAAAAGGTTGATTTAAATCAGTAAATTAGAATTTTTGTCTTGCATTACATATGAATATATTCCTTCAGCTATTTTTTAGAGTGCAGTTGTATGCATGACATGTTGTGGTTGCTGAACATAATCCCGATTACAATAACAACCTGATCTGATTGCTGTGTTTTTGCAGGCGGAGGACAGAGTGGATGAACTAGCAAAAGATCTGCTGCAGGCGAGACGTCGACTGCAGGCCACAGAAGAAGAGAAGCGAGGCAAAGAGGAAGAAACTGCGATGGTAAGAATGAAGATTTTCTTATGTTTGATGGTTCTATAGCACCTTAAAGTCACTATAGCTGTTGTAAGCACAGATGAATGAAATCATTTTTCTCTTTTGATAGCTAAAGGAAGTGTTTCGGAGAGAGCTGGAGAAGGCCGAGCTAGAGGTCAAAAGGTCGTCGGGTATCATTGCAGACTACAAGCAGGTGCAAAGAATTGATGGCATTGTGACTTCAATCTGAAAACTGAAAAACAGGCTGCTAACAGTGTATAAATATATAATGACAGATATAATGCATTAATAAGGAATTGCTGCTGCGAAGGGTTTGCTCAGTGCTGTTGAAATCAGACGCTCTTTCCCTCAGATCTGCTCTCAGCTGACAAATCGTCTGGAGGAGCAGCAGGCTGCCCACAGAGAGGAGTTAGATTCACTCAAGGTGAGAGTAGCGCTCTCCCTGTGCAACTCTGCTGTCATCTGCCCTACTTTCACTTTCCTTTTACCTCTGCCATGTTTAGTGTTGAATACAACAATTCTTAATGCCTCAGTTGCTTTAATTTCTCATTAGAAATCATCTAAAACAGCAGGTAGTTGGTGGTTCATCATGGTTGGGGCAGAAAAGTTTCATCTGGTTCATTTTGTGCTTCTCCCACCTCTCACCTTGCAGAGTGTAATGAGGGCTTGCTCCTGCTGCCAACACACTGTCGAGTCAGATGATCTGTCCGATGCAGGTCAGAGCTGTGAAGCGGCAGGAGAGACAGAAGGCCGAGGGATGGCTAAACAAGGCATGCAGGAGAACGATGCTTGTTCTCGAAGGGAGGAGCAGAGGAGGGCGCACCGAGAGAAGGAGTCCCTCAGGGCTCACATTAGGGCACTGGAGCGGGAGTTGGTCCAGACCAAGCTCCAGATGGTGGAAGCCAATTGCAAGATCCAGGTAAGACCAGGCCACTGCTGGAACACACTCAAACATATTGGGAATCTAAGTAGTCAAATCCAGGTAAAACCTCAGAAGCTAATTATCCTTTGTTGCAAACATACCTTTTACTAGCGACAAGCATGAAAATAAATCATTAAACATGCACCAGGCAAATGATAGCCATATGATTGACAATATTGCAGGTACGCCATGGTATCCAATGCTATACTATACTATGCTGTGCTATTACATGCTATGCTATGCTATTCTATGTTATGCTATGCTATACTATTCTATGCTATGCTATACTATTCTATGCTATGCTATGGTATGCTATATTATACCATTCTAAACTACACTATGGTATGCTATTCTATGCCATGCTATGCAAGACTAGTGTGTACTATACTAAGCTATGCTATGCTATGCTATACTATTCTATATTATACTATGGTATGCTATGCTATACTATGCTAAACTATACTATACTATACTATACTATACTATACTATACTATACTATACTATACTATACTATACTATACTATACTATACTATACTATACTATACTGTACTGTATTGTAATACTATGCTATATTATACTGTACTGTACTGTACATACTATACTATGCTATGCTATGCTATGCTATGCTATGCTATGCTATGCTATACTATTCTATATTATACTATGGTATGCTATGCTATACTATGCTAAACTATACTATACTATACTATACTATACTATACTATACTATACTATACTATACTATACTATACTGTATTGTAATACTATGCTATATTATACTGTACTGTACTGTACATACTATACTATGCTATGCTATGCTATGCTATGCTATGCTATACTATTCTATATTATACTATGGTATGCTATGCTATACTATGCTAAACTATACTATACTATACTATACTATACTATACTATACTATACTGTACTGTACTGTACTGTACTGTACTGTATTGTAATACTATGCTATATTATACTGTACTGTACTGTACATACTATACTATGCTATGCTATGCTATGCTATGCTATGCTATGCTATGCTATGCTATGCTATGCTATACTATTCTATATTATACTATGCTATGCTATGCTATACTATGCTATACTATGATGTACTATGCTATGCAATGCTATGATATGATATACTATACTATATCATAGTATATTATAGTATGATATGCTACACTATTCTATACTATGGTATGATATACTATGGTATTCCATTCTATACTATGATATACTGTACTATATTATATTATGACATACTATGCTATGCTATGCTACATTATTCTATACTATACTATGCTATGCTATGCTATGCTATACTATTTTATATTATACCATACTATGCTACATTGTGCTATACTGTACTGTTATACTTCTATACTATAATTTTCCCACATATCAGCATAGGTATCAGCCTTTTAGCTGTATACAACAGTAAAAGTGGCTACTCTCCAGTATGTTTAACCCTCAGAACCTAATTATTGTACCTGCCTGCCCTCCTTTAATTTAATTTGGTAGAGATCAATTTGAGGTGTCTAACAAGGACATTTGGCCCCACCGATGTGCTGCATTTTCATTAGGCATAAGCCCATGAAGAGAGAAAGTAGTACAGGATCCCCAGTCGGTGTTTTAGTGAGGAGTGTTTGACAGCAGTGGAAAGCAGAAGTGACAAAGAGGATTAGTGCGGGAAGAAATAGCAGAAATTCACACATAAAGGGAAAAAGGAAAAAACGTAAGAGCAAAGACTTTCTCTTTTCCTTTCACCAAAGCTTCTTTGCTGATTAATCCTACTTTTGAATTGACACCTTAAACAAAAGTCTGAAATCAGGACAGCTTGTATAAGAATATTACAATGGTATACAATAAAATGTGAAACCTACTTGAATGCCTGTAGATACATTTCAAGCACATTTTGATCCTAAATTGAAGTATTTTGGTGTAATGAAAGTAAGTATATATGAGCAAGAGAACTTAAAGTATGCGTTATTATATGTTTTTTCCTGAATACACTACAGAACAATACATATGCTTTGATCAGTCTAAATTTAAGCATTAAGACGTAGAACTGATTTTCATGCACTATTGCAAAGTAGGCTTAATAGATTGACTAAAGCAATTCATATCTTTTTAAATATGTCTTTTTATTACACATTTGCTATTTATTTACTAATTTACAATATTGAAATAAGTATTCTAATGACCTATAATACATCAGTTGGAGGCTAACTAATAGAAATTACACTAGTATGCTGTTTGTGAATATCAAATGTAAGTTTAATTCTAAGGACAAAAACAATGAGTTTTCTTGATACTATATAAAAACATCTTTCAATAGAATAGTACAACATGCTTGTGAGAAATACAAAAGCGTGACAAAATGTGGATGCATTGCAGCAAAGTCCTTTTTTTTCCCCCTCTATTTGTCCTCATACTCGTGTCGTCCTCACGCAGGAGCTGGAGCACGAGAAGGGAATCCTGTCCAACGATCTCCAGGAATCAAAAAACAGCTGGATCAGTAAGGCCTTCACCTCTCTGCGGACCTCCAGCGGGGGGCTTCACGGCGTTAGCTTACCCAGAGATGGGGCTCCGGCACTGGGTCGAATCCTCCATGGTACCTCCCTCTCTGGATGGAGCACCAAGAAGCTGTCATGGCCTCACAGAGACAATCAAGAAAAAGTCTGACAGCTTGGACTGTGAAGGTGCAGAAGACATACACTATCAGTCAAACGTTTGGACAGTTATTTTATTTCATTATTTTGTACATTGTAGATTAATACTGAAGACATCGAAACTATAAAAGAATACATATGGAATTATGTTGTATACAAAAAAGTGTTAATCTTCAGTATTAATCTACAATTTAGAAAATAATACAAATAAATAAAAAGCATTGGATGAGAAGGTGTGTCCAAACTTTTGACAGCTACTCGAAGACTGTTATGTAAAGATTGAATTTAATCCTGTAGCTGCTGTTTCCTAACATGTGCACTAGATGGCAGAGTGGAGCACGAAACTATCAGAGGAGAGTACCTGAGAGCACATCTAGGTGATGTCACACAGGGACTTTCTTGTCTGTTTGCCACTTTACAATTACTATATTCACTGATGTATTATTTTGTACAGTTGTAAATCTAATCCATGTCCCCTGAGGAGAAATCTTTCATTTGTAATTAAATTAAATGTAATATTAAAGCAGGTGTGATGCAAAGTTTTTGTTTATGACGTAAGGAAACCTGATGCATCAGCAGACGCAACGCAAAACGGTTCTTTTTGAAGGAGGTTTTCCTGTGATACACCACACTGACTGGCTGTTCCTCTTTCATTTTGACCCCAGCTGCTTTTAAAGCGCCGATCGGCTTCAGCTCAGACACACACAGACGAGGCTGAAATGCAGTTTGTTATCTCTGAACTTTGACACTGAGAAAAAAGGAGGAGACCATAACTGAGAGAAACAGAGCGAAGGAGCAACGGACTTTTATCCTGCGCAAGTGACGGGCTGACGTCAACATTTATACAGCTATTCAGACAAATCATTATCAGATAATTATTCCTCTTGTGATGGCTGCGATGTCTAGCAGTGTGTGTGTCACCATTACTGTCCTCATGTGTGTCCTGGGAAGTCAAGCGCTGGACCTGCTGAGAGCTACTGCAACATCAGGGAGTGAGTACCAGGCTGAGTGGACATGAGCTCACAGTTTGTGGTGTTGGTCGTATGTGTGTGTGTTTGCAACCTGTATGCTAAAATTAACCATTATTTTGTACTAAATTTAGCTTTTTCTGCTCTGTCATGACAGCTGTTTTTTTCATGCCATTGTTTTAAATACTACTCATGTCCTTTCATTGCAGTTTTTTTTTTTTTTTAATCTTCCTGCCTCTGGAAATAGAATTTTTTGAATGCATTAGTAGTGATAATGATTATATTATATTATATTAACATGCAAAATTAATTCTAATCTGTGTGTTTATGATCTGTCTTTAGAGTTTTACCGTTATTTTACCTTTAAATTTTAAATGACAAGAAAAATCAATGACAATAAATAAGACAGTCAAAGCAAGGGTCTAATATGAAACATACCTTTACATGCTGCACAGTAGATGACTAAATGTCATTTCTCCCACCAGACGCTCCCTCCATTCCCACAGTGCATTGCTGGTGTTCGAGCTACCCAAATGTGACTCTTTGCACCTGGCCGAAAGCTTCCCACTCCCCGCCAATGCACTACATTGCCACCTACAGGTAAATGTGCATTAAAAACTGTCTGTTTCCTGTGTGCTGTTGACCAAAACCCACTGACCCCTTTCATCAGAAAAGCCTCCGTTTGCCAAGTGTCTCCAAAAAGCTCATTTATATGTATGTAAATGTTTGTATTTATCAGTGAGAGACACCGAGAGGAGAGCACCCAGCACTGTCATCTCATCCCACCTGACTCTTCATCCTCTGCTTCGATTTCAGCATCGTCATCCGCCTCTGAGCAGGTACTAGTTTATTTACATTTGAGCCAACAGAAAGCACAGACTCCGACTTTCACATACATGAAAGTAATCAGGACTTATTTACAGGGAGCATGACAGTATATTAAAGTGCTGAGGTTACATGCTGTAATGCTGATTCACAAAAACTCCAGTTTAAAGTGGATTTTACTGCGTTTTGGAAAATCCCTACTTAGAGTTTTTTGGTAAACTTGCAAAAGACCGTGGATTGGTTTCAATTTTGTCTTGTGAGTCTGAGGAACAGTAAGTCAGCACGAATTAAACAGCACTGGTTACTAATTATGCAAATCACGTGAAGATTTTGTGGAAACTCCCAAGATTTGCTGCATAAGCCCCAATACTCTGCTTCATACAGTTGCTGTATATCTTATTTTACGTTTTGACTATGTGAATTTAATTCATTTCATTTTTTTTCAAATGAATTTGTTGGTGAGTAAAAATCTGCAAATAATTTTTATTTTCTGAATATTTTTTTAAAAATATTTTAGTAATAGATGTAAAACCATCTAAGTAATAAATACTAAATATTTGCAAAATGGTTAAAGTAAGATTTTATAATCAGTGTGAGGTGTGGAAATGTAATTTATTTTAAAAAATAAATGAAATTGTTAGTGTGCAAAAATCTGCAAATAATGTTTTATTTTCAGATGTGCTTTTTTAATATTTAAGAAAAGATATCTCTTTTTCTTTTGTGCTGGTTTGGATTTCTTTTCTTTTTCAAATTTTTTTTAAATTTTTTTATTTATTTATTTTTTTTTATTGATTGACAGTTAGTAGTTGGGAATAACACACCACCTTACAATCTTTAATTGCAATAGCACCGCCTGTTAATTTCTATCCCTGTTCGTCCTGTTTGTCCTGTTCGTCCTGTCCAGTCTTTGTTTCCCCCACACATCACTGAGGTGTAGCACTGCCCTCCCTGGCTTATAATAGGGAATTCTAATAAAGAATATCTGCTTAGCTTTCAGGGAGGGCTGGTGATGGTCACACACATGCACTAAATATTAAAATATTTGGCTGCAAGACTAAAATATGCATCGATCTCATACAATGTTGACTCCCCTTTTGTGGAGTTAAACAATGAGAACAAATGCAGACAAAAAAAAAAGAAAAAAAAAAGAGAAAAGATGTGAGTAATAAATATAAAATATTTGCCAAAAAGTAAAAATAAGATTTTATAATTAGCGTGAGGTATAGGAGTTTAATTTATATATAAAAATAAAAAATAAAAATTATGGCTTAATTTTTATTTTTCAGTGAGTGAAAATCTGGAAATTCATTGTATTTTCTGAAGATTTTATAAAATTTTAGAAACCTGATGAAAGACATGTAAGTAATACATATCCAATATTTGTCAAATGGTTAAATTAACATTTTATAATCAATGTGAGATATAGGAATTAAATTCTTTTTTCTAAAATAAAAAATAAAGCCATTCGTGAGTAAAAAGCTGCAAATTATTTTTATTTCTGAACATTTTTTAATATTTTGAAAATATAATGAAAAATGTGTAAGTACTAAAAAAAATTGCCAAATGATAAAAATAAGATGTTTAATCTGGATTTTATGTCAGGCATGTAAATTTAATTTATTTGTTTTTTTTTTAAAAATGAAGCTGTTAGTGTGCAAAAATCTGCAAATTATTTTTATTTTCTGAACATTTTTTAAAAATATTTTAGAACTTTAATTAAAAAAAAAAAAAAAAAAAAACATGTCAGTAATGAATATAAAATATTTCCCAGGTGATGAAAATAAGATATTATAATCAATGTGAAGTTCCTGAGATGACTTTCATCTTTGCATATTATTCTCTTTTTTTCCAGCTCTGGCACTGCCACCTGCCCAACCTGAAACTTCTGACAGACTACATCATTAACATCACAGCAGTTCATTCTGGTGGCAGCAGCTCCCATCTAATGAGTTTTATGGTGGAGGACATAGGTGAGAAATGAAATTATGCACAATTCAATCTACCCATGGCTTGTTGTGATTGATTGCACCCTGAAAAGACAAGCCTGTGTTAATCTAAACTTCTGTTCTCTCTCTTACTCTGCAGTGAAACCAGATCCCCCGGTAGATGTCCGGGTTTCCCCTCATAATATCAGAAACTTGCTGGTTCAGTGGTCTCCTCCTCCTACGTGGACCAACCTGGACATCTTCCCCCTAAAATACCACATACACTACCAGTGGGAAAACAGGAGCACAGATGTATGTATAAATTTCATCAAAACATACTGGATAAAACTGCTTGCGATTTAAAAACCCCATATTTGGCACAAAATGTATAAAGATTTCACACATTGAAGCTCAAAATTACCTAAATTTTTTAGGCCACCTCGAAAATGTTTTTTTAAAATTCCCTTCATCAGTGGAATCTTTGTATTTTTACCAACACAGTTGGTAGTTTGGTTGATGCTACTTTCATTTAAAGCATTACAATATTCAATCATGGGCTCAGTAGCTTTTCCTTTGGCTATAAAATATTAAATGGCTAACACATCTGTTCAGAAGTGTTATATTTTAATTAATAATTACAATCTAAAAAGTCATCCTTTGTAAATGAGTACGTTATAAGTGTTTTAAAGGGCTTTAGTGGTTTATTGTAAGCCCTGAATAAGACCAAATTTATGCATCACCAGAACATTTGTCTTATCTTTGTAATCCACATATTAATAGCAGATTAATATTTAGCTAATTTGTAGCTAATGTCAACATTTATAACTGCACTAATCCCAAACAGAGACTATAAACTAGCTGCAGGGATTTTTCAGCTTGGCAAGCTTGAAGTTCCCATTAATATAAATCATACATCCTTTAGTTACTTCTTATAAACCCTTACAAACTGTGACTCAACAGATGATGGTACTGCAGATATTTACACCAGACAGATGCTGATTAGAAAGCAGTTTCTTCTCTCTACAGATGACAATGTGCTTCATCATCACACAAGCCTGTTGATTTTTAAACACCAGATGTTAAAGTTTTATGGATTTTATTTATTTTCTCCTCCTCCAGCTGGGTCCAATTGAAGACACCAAGATTGAGCTGAAGGGTCTGACCCCAGGGAGGACCTACCTGTTCCAGGTGTGTGCCAAAGAGCTGCTGGGTCTGGGCGAGTGCAGCGACTGGAGTTTACCTGTAAATATCACAGTACCAAGAACAAAACCATAGGAACTCCCACTCACTTCCTCTTTTATTTCCCCATTGCATGTTAAGCTAGCAGTGAAGTAAGCAGTTTCGTTCTTAGTTGCACAATCAATGCAAAGCAAAAGTTATTATTTGGTTTTATTTATAAAGGAATAAATGGATCTGTACAGTATACTGTGCCTATTTGAAATAAAATTGTTATTGTATTTTGTTTTACTGGGGGTTTGTGTTGAGTTTTTCATCTTAAAAAAAATGATGTATGAGTAATATTATGTGAAAAAAAATGAATAAAAATAAGGCATTTGAAATAAATCCACAGTAGTCAGTCAGTTACATCCACCACAAGTGGTGTGACGAACTCAGAGTGTCGGACTCCCAGAGTGAAAGATGGTGGTCTGGGGAGGTGCGTGTAAAACTTCTCTGGGCTGTAGGTTCCTGGTCCGGGAATAGCAGAGGAATAATTGGGCCTCTTAGTCCGGCTCTGCATGGAGAAGGAGGGTTGGCGCTGGCGGTAAATGTCCGGGTTGGTGCTGTTGTACTTTCCTGGTCCAGGACTCATGGAGAGATCCTCAGAGGGAGCTCCGACCGTCCTCCGGCCTGAGAAGCTATAGCTGGCGCTGGAGGGTTTGTGGGGAACCTGATAGCCCAGGACATTCGGGAGATTGTAGCTGGTACATTGAAGACAGAAATGTGTAGATTTGAAGGAACAGATTAAAAAAAACTGATAAATATATTCATTATTGACAATGGACTTAGCATGATGTTCGAGATGCAGAATTGTGAATACAGTTTGCATCCTGTCTCCTCTCTCTGGTTATGTTTAGGCAATAAAAGCAGTCTGGTAAAAGATACAGAAAGACTGGGGTTCTTGTTTAAACCTGCAGGGCAGAACTTTTGTATCCTCCTTCTAGTAATTATACTTACACTGTCAACACATGTTTATGACGTAATCCTCATTGCAAAGCATTTTCTTCTCAGACCTGCAATCCTTCCTTTAAATTCTGAGTTTTTCTTTTCCTTGGTTGCTTCCTATGGTTGTAGTTACTGTAGTGTACTTCATTGCTTTTGTTTCCCCGTTTAGCTGTGACAAACCAGTGCATTGCTGGTTGCTGGTTAAAATGCATCACCCCTGGTGTGCAAATGTGTCAATGTCGGCAATGACCTTTGATCTAGAACTCCAGTATATTGCAAGATACGGATATTTTATGCCTGTTGCTGATAAGCTTTTAATCAGTATTGTGTGAATGCTATTCAAAACATGAATGCAACAAAGGTTCATCTGTATGTAAAAGTCCTATAGCATTAATATTAATAAACAAGTTGTGGCCAAAATGCAACCTCCAGGATAGAAAAATCAAGCCAACACATAAGTGCAGTTCCTCAGATGGCCACTTGAGGCTGTTTCCAAAAGTAGGTCAGTGCGTACAGCAGGGGTAGCCAACACGGTGCCCGCGGGCGCCTGGTTGCCTGCAGAGACCACGTGAGTTGCCCCTGACACATGTTCTAAAAATAACACTAGTCACCATGAAATTCCTTATAAAAAATTATAGTTGCCGTTCTTTTTAAATCAAAAATACTTACATTATTGCAGATTTTAAATTACAATATTTATTATATTTAAAAAAAAAAAAAAAACAAAACAAAAAACAAAAATGTCTTCGGTGTAAATGAACTTTGACCTTGTCCGAGTCAAAGTTCACTGCGCATGTCAAACCACCACGTCATTCTGGAGAAGCATCCGGACGCAGACACTTTGGGAAGCTACATGTGGTTTTTAGCCCCAAAACATGACAGAGAAGCGAAAGAGAAAACACTATTTTCACGATGACTAGGAGGAAGAGTTTTTTTTCACGACAGTGAAAGATAAATGTATGTGTCCTATTTGCAGGGCGACTATTGCGTCGGCAAAGCGGCACAATGTGGAGATACTAGCCGCCACAAAGCTTCCATGCTAACTAGCCACCTGGTAGCGCGGAGAGGTGATCCAGACTTCCCAACATTCCTACATTACCACTGCATCATTCACCAGCAGGACATATGTATGTACAAAAGTGGCCGGATTTGATCATGTGATGACTTGTGTCGTGAAGATCATAAATGGCTCCAAAGCCAAACAACCAGGACATTGAAGATGCTGCTGGAGGAGCTGTCAGCTAAACATGGTGACCTGTTACTACACACAGAAACCCCATGGATCAGCAGGGGAACAGTTTTGCAGCGTTTTTTGTCACTGTTGGCCGAAATCAAAGAGTTGATGCAATCCAAAGGGGAAGACACCTTGGTGCTTGAGGACACTGAGTGGATTCTTGCACTGGCATTTTTAACGGACATCACTGGGAAACTGAACCATCTGAACTGTGAGCTGCAAGGTAAAGGTAAGACATGATAAGCTCTGCAATGCCAGGCTTCCCACTAACACACATTTATAGACAAAGAAAGAGGTAACACTGTTGTCATTCAAAACACTGCCATTACACAAAAATGTGAAAAATAATTTGTTGAAAACATGTAATAATTTGTTGTTATGATCTGTTAAAAATGTTGCAATGCTGGTGAAAAATGCTGGTGATTAGTACTAATGTGATAGGATTCATTTCAAAATGTGAAAGAGTTGACTTTTTTTCTTACATAACTGATAATTTGTACAAACATGGGACAGAGTTCATGAATTGTTCAAAAATGTTACAAAGGTAGTGGTTTGCACAAATGAAGCATGATTTGATGACAGTTAATGATTTCCTAAAAATGTTAGAAGTGATAATTTGCACAGAAATGTAACTGGTGTGATTTTGAACAAAATGCTGCAAATATGAAGATTTATACAAAACTGCCAAGAAAGATATTTACCAAAGTTTCAGAGATGGGATACCTCTGACTTTTAAATATTGGGACAGATTTCCATATATATGTGTGTGTGTGTGTGCGTGTGTGTGTGTGTGTATGTGTGTGTGTGTGTGTGTGTGTGTGTGTGTGTGTGTGTGTGTGTATGTGTGTGCGTGTGTGTGTGTGTGTGTTTCCTACCGTCATTGTTGTGGAAATTGTTGTTAATAATTATTGTAAGGAATAACTAACATAAATGTGATCAGACAATCTTTTTACATATTATTTTCATTATTATTATTATTGTTTAAAGATGATGGCGCAAGTTTGCTATTGAGGAAGTTTGCATCAAACAAGGTGCCCTTCGTACTACTCAGTACCCTTGAAGTTGCTTTCAGGTTCAAAAAGGTTGGTGACACCTTGTCTATAGCCTTCCATGTTACAATGTCAAACTTCACGGCAATAGTAAACATGTTTACAGCCTGGTGCAAAAAAGAGTTTTGCTCTCTGTAGCTAGTTTCCCTTTCATGACAAATGTACGCAGGGTGGATTTTTATTGATTCACCTGTTTACCTTGTATAAAGGTGTGAAATTACACATAATAGAGGGTGTGACCGCTTTGAGTGACAGCTTGATACCCTCACAGGACAGTTCATGGCCCAGAGACATCTGCATGTCTTGCTTCAGCTCCACTTGTGCTTCACTTTTTTTGCTCATTTTTACATTAGTTCGGATTTAAATAGTGCCCAGATGGTGACAGCTGGAGCCACCACAGTGAGCTTCAAAATCATTGCTCAGGAAATCTATGTCTAACATCACAGAAAGTTCATTCATCTTTATACACGATAGCCACTGCAAATTTTTTTCTGTTTTAAACCAATCCACAATCTCTTCCTAACCTGACCAAGTACAGTGAGTGCTGGATATGACTTTAAAGAGATTTAGCAATGTTGTAGTCACTAGAAGTGGATACTTCTGCACTGCGAGACTCGCTGAACATTGAACTCATAAAATGGTAGCCTGGAAAATCTGAGTAAATACACATTTGACAGCAAATACATTATTAGTTTATGACAGCAGAATGGTGCATGTGGAACTGAGTAAGAAAAACACTGTGCTTCAATCTATTGAGGGCTATTGTCTCACTACTGTCTTTTTAATCACCTGACAACAATGCAGCTCAGTGGCACAGAGGATTAAGCTATAGGCTAGCAGACTTTGGCTTCACACACTAGTTTTCAGCTGGTTCTGGATTCAACGGGTTTATTCAATCTTCAATCTATTTGATCCCTGTGTCTTCACCTGTTTGGTGCTGGTACGGCATCCACAGAACGATATCTGGTCCGAGAGCCGATAGTGTAGGACGGAGGTCTGCGGTGAGCGTTGAGAGGTGGAGCCTTCTCCGGGCTGTAGGCCCCTGGTCCAGGAGTCTGGAACGGCTCACCTAAGAAATAAACAGAAACTGGTTAGGAAACAATTATTTTCTCTGTTTATCGTTCAATTGAGCAAAGAAGCAAAATCTCTGATTGTGTGACTCTTGTGAAAACACAGCTTGAAAACGTTTTCTAATCTTTTTCTCATCTTTTGATAAAATGATGCTTCAAAGACCCCCTATGGTGAAGATTTTTTTTGCCTTGTTAACACGTCCACATGCTGTTTGTTTCTATGCTGGATGACATATCATTCACGGAATATTGTAATGTATCGAGTATTTCTGGTTCGAACACCAGATGTGTCACCATATGACTGAATTACCAAAATGTTACAACTTGTCACTGTGTAGCTAAGAGCAGTTTTACCGTGTTGGAGCAGAGTTGAAGTTTAGCTGGTGTGTTTGAGCTATAGTGAGTGGTGGAGGACTTCGTAGATCTACATATTATAGACAAAACAACAGTGTAGGATTACATTTAAGGGTTTTTTTTCATAGAAAAACTAATAAATATATACATTTTAGACACAGAGATTAGTTTATAGGGGTTAAAGCAAGAATTTTCTTTAGTTACCTAAATCAGAGTGGAAAATGTGTTTCATTTATCTCACCTTTATTCCCTATAAGCCTTCCTCTGCCCAAAATGGAGTAGGATGGGGTCTCCATGCGGCCAAACCGGGTGACTTTGGCATCAATAAGGTACCTTGGTCCTGGGCTAGAGTCCACAGACACCACTACAGAAAATAAAATCCACAAACAATACAATTTAGCATTTATAAGACACTATAATGTAGGTGTAAGTAGGTCTAGTAGTAAGTGTTTATTGCACAAAAAAGTTAACATTACTCTTTTAAGGTCAAAATTAGGCCACCACCGACCAGCTTAACAAATAAAACACATAGTTTTCTGTGAGATTTACAAATTAGGATGTAAAAACTCACTGGCGCTGCTCATGCGGCTGTGGAAGGAGTACGCAGGGCTGCTGGGTTTTGTAAAGTCATGGTTCATGTATCCAACTGTAGGGGGCAGAGCGTAGCGTCCAGGGCCCGGGCCTGACGACCAGGAGGAGAACATCGATGAAAATGATGCAACAGATTCAGCTCCTACCAGCAGTATAACACCACCCGCCGCTCTTTGGCTCTGGCTGCGTTGCTTCTGATGATTTCCATATGGAGCTCTTTGACTTATTTTCTATGGTTATGCATTTTAACGTTCTTCCTCTGCTTGTTTGGGAGTGAATTCTAAACAAAAGTCGAAGTCTCAAACAAGTATGGAGCAACGAGTGTGTAATGCTGTGAGAGATTTCAGAGCAAAAACAGTTAGGCTATAATACAACCCATGTACATGTATAACACACACACACACACACACACACACACACACAGCCTCACGCAGGCACACAAATTTCTCAAACTGACCTCTTTCTCTTGCAGAGATAATCGGCCGTTTTTTCACCACCTCCTCCATGCTCTGCCAACTTCTTTCTTCCTCTGCTCTTCTTTTTGGGGTCTGCTGTCACTTCAGACGCTTCCCTTTCTTGTGTGGCTCTTTCCAGGTGAGCCACGGCCTCCCAGGCTGAATTATTCATGACCGTGAGGTGAAGAAATCCTATCTTGACCGAAGACCTGGAATGCCCCAGCTTGTTCTCCACCTCCTTTTCTCCATTCCACCTCCACCAGGATACAAAAAGTCAAAGTTCAAACGAGGAGAACCGTTGATTCTTTGGGATTATCTTAAAGAAAGTTTGATAAAGAACCAACTCTGCTCTGTAGATGCATCTGCTCATCAGGTGCACATTCAAAGGGAAAGTGCGCCGTTGATGTTGAATCTTAGAGTGCTGTAACGCTAATCATATCAGTAACATGTGATGAAGTTAATTTGTCATTCAATTCCAGGGCATTAGGTTACTACACTGCTACATGCATGGAGAGCCTCCCACTACAGTACGCATGCTGTAAGTAACAGCATCTTAGCACACATGCTATTAAAAATGAAAGGACTTACAATGGTTTGAAGCTGAAAGTGGATATCTGACAAGCTGAAAATTACTGTAATGAATAGCATTAAGCATTAAACATCAGCCGTTATTTTCCGCATTATGGATATTTAGATGGTACTTAAGAACAGTAATTAAGTACTTTACATGTGTTTCATTGTTTCTTCTTTGTATTTTACGTCAGGCAGCCTCTCTAAATTTGTCACCTTTTTCCATTTAAACAATCATGCTAATCATATAAGAGGCTGAATCTTACCTTTTCATTTATTACACAGCAAAATCTTCTTCAATATTACTAATTTTAAAAATTGAAATAAGAATGGGGTAAAATATGCTGTCTAATTTTTAAAACTCTAACAAAAGTCACACCTCTTAGTAAATAGATAGAGAGGACTCCCCATATGGTCAAATACAACTTTATTACCTGTTGAACAACTCAGGTTGTTAATGCACCTGTTTGATTATTTTAATACAACAAATTCCCCAAGGAAATATAAGCAGTAACAGATAAAAATAAAAGACTCTGCCCTAAGACTACAATTTGCAACCATCACCAACGATGTTTTTTTTTTTTGACCCTTAATAATTTCAGTGCAGTCCCTAATCCAGAAAAACATGAGTCACAGGAGTCATTTTTCTGATTACTTTCTGAAATTGCTCATGTCCTTTGCCTAAGTAGAATTCTAAATGCAGGATTTTTGCTTGTAAGTAAGCACTTTTATGTCGTTTTGCTGATTTAATTCACATAAATGATGAAATGTTTCTTCCACCAGTGCCAGAACCTTAAAAACAGTATTTCTCATCTTTGAGGTTGAAACATACTGGAATTTAGTGATAAACAAATAGACCACAATATCACTAAGACTGTTAAACTAATATGCATATATTTGGCCAAAAAAAGAGATAGAAGTGTCTAAAATATATGCATGAAAAGTTGCTTCAGTGCTCTTGAAAAAATAATCTCTTGATTGAGGAAAATGTTGTAACCTAAGATCGGGTGTGCAGCCAAAAAACTCCTCCATATTCCACATGGGACTGGTCTGTTAGAACCCACACATCATATGAAAAGTGTCAGAAAAGCTCTGAGGAGGATTAACTAGTATCGGGTAGAAATTCCCCCTCTTGCTCTCCCATTCTCCCAATTCTTGAAGGTAACTAAAGCCTCTAGAGCAGAGCCATGACCAATAAAAAGCCCACAGTGGTTAAATATTGAGCACTAATGACTGACTGGTCACAAGTACGGTAACAAGAGTCTGCTGTGTCACAAGAAAGAGAAGAACTCAGGTGGGTCCTGACAGGAAACACCACTAATAGCTCAGGTTTCCTATATAAACTTTTAAACAATGCAGCTGTGTTAGAAGGTGGAACTCATTGTTGTGGGGAAGAGATGCAGCTTGGATTTATTCGGGAGATGTCAGTTTTTTTTGTTATCTCCAAAATGAATTTTTCAGTTTTTTTTAGCAGAAGCTCATTCACAGATCTACAGTAAATTGTGTTTAGTAGATTGTTTTAATAGAACTGAAGACTGGAATGAATAGATTTAGAGGCAGACAACATCTTTATGCTTCACTTTGTTGAGGTTTAGAGTGATTCCTTGGCCCTTATATTTCTATTAATACCTACAAACATTTTCTGCTTTTACTAAACCGTTTTTCCCTACATGTAGACATTTAGGGAGATTTCTGGTTCCCCATATGGTTCCATTTTTACGTGGTTGTTGAAATACTGTAAGCTTGACCTGCAATTTCTATTATTGCAATAATTCTCTTATGTGTTTGGTATATTCTGCATGATTGCCTGTCACTATTGTGTATTTTTTAAAAAAATTTGAACCCATAATGTGCTAGAAAAGAAAGGCCCTGCAGACTCATATAGATGCCTCCAAAGTCGGCTTACCAATAGGAATGACAAAAGCTGGAAATTCATCCAACTTTGCAGATGAAAAAAGCCTAATAAAAAAGTGAAGGACAATCAACTGTCATCCTGATCAGACATGTTACATAACAGTTGTTGTAATGGGTGTGTAGGCTTTTATACTGCTTGTGTTGACTTTGTTTGTTAAATGACTTTGTTTGTTAAATGCCAGGGTGTGTGCTAATCCGTAGAGAGCGACGGTGACACATCTTATAGAGATATCTTTGGTTTCAAAGTATGTCTTTTCTTCCAAGTTTTTTAGATGGAGATATTTCACTGTAATGTTGCTTTTATGCCTAAATGTAGAACCTCATATCACACAACATAAAGAGTTAATGGAAAATATTTAATGGAGCAGATCTTCTAAAGGTTTTCCTCTTCTTCAAGATGATATTAATGCTCTAAGTCACACAAATGACCATCTGCTTATTTCTGGGGTGAGATATAAATAAAGTGCTGCTCCAGTTCCACATGCTGATATTTGTTGTTTTTGTCCACATCACTCGCTGTGTGGAAAGAACTTCAGTTTGGACCAAAATGAGAAACAGCCGAGTCGTGTTTTTTTTGGTTCTCCCCCCCCAATCTTCTGCTTTGCTACTGTAACACAACTGATTTCCAAACCCCTCCGTTTATGGCAACATTTTTTATATAGAACATCATCAGAGATCGATAACAACTTCAGTCATTGTACAGTCTTTACTAAACTAAACATAATTTAAGAATTAAAACATAACTTTATACTTTTAAATATGCTGGTACAATTTCAGTACAAAAATAAACGCAGTGAAATGTTTCCAAACACCACCATGGCATCAGTCACATACTGTCACACAGAAACAGACGCATCCTGAGTGAAGCAGTTTGGCAAATTATCCACCTATGTAACAAAAGCATGAATGAGGAATACTGTATGATAAATTTGTTGCAGGATCGGTGAAGCCACGGGTGCTGAACGGCCACTAGATGGTGCTTTGGATCCACAGGAGAAACCCCGAAGCATCTCAGGATACTTTCAGACGCCTGGGCAACACTTTTGGTGAGTTTGAATCTGTTTTTTTGTAGGTTATTCATGCTACAATATCATTTGTGAGAGCAGAGTAGTCCACACGGTCCCTTCCTTGCCATGCCATGATACCAGGATGTCCATGATGAGTTCACCTTCTCAGTCCGTCCAGGCCGCACATTTTTCAAGTGCTTGTATTGACTGCAAAAGATGCAGACAGGCAGAAAATCCCACCGTTTTTTTATCGTTTCTTTTTTCCTTTGGGCGTCCTCTTGCAGCCACAGCTGGTATCCGCACAAGACGTCTGCAGCAAATTGTCTTTATAATTCCACTATACGAATACAATCTCTTTTTCTCATTTGTCATACACACACAGACAAAAAAACAGATCACATTCACTCAGTTCTTTTTCTTGACTTGTTTTCTGCTCGTAAAGCCGGCATGTGCTATGACTTATCCCCTTGGAGAACCTAAATTAAAGACAAATTCAGTTAGAGATCAGCGTTTTGCAAAACAGTCTGCTTTTACTTTGTATCATCATCATCATGTGTGCGTGCATGTGCTTCATCCCTGCCTTAGCGATGCTTACCTACCTGGTTGCGAGCTTTGTGGGATTTCTGCATCAGCACTCGCCACTGGTCGTACAGCTTCATGGACATGCTGCTGCAGCCGTAGGCGTGTTTCCGCACCCAGCCGAAGAACTGCTTCAGCTCCCTGCGCAGGGTGGAGTTGGAATCTCCGCTCGACTTGGAGTCACAGGACATCAGGCGCTCTGCGGGAAGGTAAACAGGGAGGGAGACGGGTAATGAGTGTAACTGGCTTTCGCGACAAGTTCTCCGGCCTTCATGCACAAAAAAAATAAATAAATCAACTTAAATCAGGTTTTCATCCAATATAAGCACAATTTTAACCCAAAATCCAGAAAAATCTACACAAGAAAATTTAAATTAATTATTATTAGATGTTGGGCTCAAGCTAATTCCCCATTTTTGTTTTTTTTAAATCAGAAAAGATGCCACAAGAAGATGATATTATTTCAAGAAGACAAAAAGGAGATTTGGCACATTTTGCCTCATGTATTCAATATTTGCTGATAAAGACATCAAGAAAGGTACGAAGCGATTGATTCACTTTGTAAGCATTTGTACTTAAAGTAAAGTGCTGTTGCTGTTGCTGCTATTGCAACTGTGGTAATACATCTTAAAATTGTGAGACTGTATAATTAAGGTTGATGCCATTCAAAATCAAAATGCTGGATTTTCACAGCTTGTATTTGGGTTGCTGAGTGTGAATATTTATATTAGCAAACTGAAAAATAAAGTAAAAACCCAAATGTAACTGGTTAAATTCTCCTACCAGAGTTACAGGAAAAAATGAAGACAGAGAGACAAACTTAAAGGAACTGAGTGTTCTGAGTTTTCCTCCTTGCCCTGATCACTGTGGTACTTTTTTTAAAGCTCACCCTTGCAGAAACCCCTTGCAAAATAAAAAAAAATGAAGTTTTTATGAACTGGGTTTTGTTTTCATACTTGTGGTCTTTATTCCCATCACTTACAATAACATTTTACACAGCACTTATGTCTGGGGGGGCAGCAATCACGAGAGTCCGCAATTCTACGATGTCCAGTGCGGCAAACAGCACAACTTCCTGATGTTCTTCATACAGAAATAATTTCTGTTGCAACCTACTGCTGCTAAAACAAGGTTTGATTTTGAAATGTTTGGTTTGGCAATGATTAAATTTGCTTGGGCTTTTATTCTTGATTTGATTTGATCAATCTGCCTTATTTGAAATTGGCAAAACTTAAAAAACAAGAATTGTAAAACAGCACCTCCTGTGTGGCAGCTGGTTTCCAGCAACTGTGGGATGCACGGCATGACATTAGACAAATTTTAATGCTACGAATTGTTTCTTAAAGGGCCAAATATGCTTAAAGAACTCCTCAAAACAAACCACTCGTAAGGAGGATTGAGTGTCCATATGAGAGTGTACTCACCACTGTGGGGTGTGGAAGCAGCAGTCGGGTGGCTCCACTCGCTCCAGATCCCAGCTTTGCGAGAGCCGTAGATGCCTACAGGGTTACAGCGAACCTGGAGAAAATAAGACATTAATTAACAGCTAGTAAATATTACAGACGTGGACACAAGTACCTACATATATTCACCATACCTGGACGAAATACACTGTTCCAGGTCGCAGTCCGGCCAACCTACACGAAGTCTGATTCCCGACATCATCCATCACCTACGAAGAAAAGACACAAACACAGAAGAAGTTGAGCGCTGGAGGTCCGACCGCAGTATTAAATACCAATGGGCATAAACTGAAACACAGGGCAGGATCAAGATGCAGAAAACACAACCGCAAACCATGCACAGACCCAAACATGCATGAACACCACATTGTTTGGTGGCTCCTGATTAGCATGTTTATGAAACTATTTTAATGTAACCGTGCCTGCTGGGTAAAATCTGCTCTCTGTTATTTATTACAGGGCTGGATATGCTGGAACACACATACAGGTAGTCACAGACAGACAGCGAAAACAGGGAGACAGAAGAGAAATAATCTCTGCTAATAATCCTCACTTTCTCTCTGGCATCCGGTCTGTAAACACTTGTTAAGCAGGACTCCAGCAGAAAACAGAACCTGGAAATTACAGGCATCAGAAGGCTAACGACGTGATGTGTGGAAGCCAAATAGGCAGAAGTTACAGCTGAGCGTCTTTTACAGCCATATTGAAGACATTAACAGCTGAGATGTATCCCTCCATTCCTCAGCATGACCTCATGATTAGGGCCGGTTCAGAGGGAAATGGCGCTTTGTTTTCACCACCGAGCCCTTAAAGCCACTCGGATTTAAAGTCTCCTCTCTCTCCTCCTTCGAGACGGTATCATCCGTCCGCCGCCTCTCCACTCCCCTCCTTTTCTTTTTCCACTTTGCGAGTCAGGACTTGCTTATATTACAGTCAGTGTAATTCCCCCTTAATTACAGGAGAATCTTCGCTCTTTACCCAGAGGAAGATGATTTCTGGGAAGCACCATCTTTGCACGGCTGAAGGTTTCGCACTGTGTTTTTCATTCATTACAGGCTTGTATTAGAGCTACTAACGGTGACTTCTTCCACATCAAAACCTGACTTGGAGATTTATGAGTGATGAGAGTTTTTTGACCGGCCTGACTATTAATTCTCCTGGCAGAGGAGGCCTCAAATCAGACTAGATTAGGGGTGATTACAGCATTAGGATGAGAAACAGCTGGGACAGCGCTGCAGTTATATATCGAGACAAAGAGAGCAGATTTACATCCTTACAACCATGTGTCCTTGTCCTTTACCTTCCAGTCTTGGCTGTCCTCCAGCCTGTAGCGGATCTGGTATTTGGCCTGAAATAAGAAGTCTTTGAGGGCAGGTGGGGCCTCCCAGCGGACGCTCAGCTGGTCCTCCAACTGGCCGACACGGCTGACAGTCACACCTGACGGAGGGTCGGTGGTTACTGGAGGAAGACGAGACAGAACAGGTTGTTACGTAAGAACTTCAACTCATTCCAGCTTCTTAGACATCAATGTCCAACAATTTTCTATTTCTCATAAGAATATCTTTAGGTTTGTCACACTGTTGGTTGGGAAAAGTGGATTTAGTCCATTTAGGGTTAATGGGACAGTAAGATATTACTAGAAACTTGTCACATTTTCATTCACTGTGGGCTCATTTTATTACAGCAATGCATAGAAGTCCTGCATTTCTATGAGAACAGCACAACCAGGAATAGAAGTAGACAGAACTCAAACATTTGTTCTTTGCAGTAAAACACACTTATAATGCTATAAATCTTTTTTTTTTTAAATTATTTGATTATTTATTATACAAAAACTAAAACAAAACTAGAATCAAGATGTGCATAATTTTTTTACGTGTCCAAGGTGAAAAGAAATGATGGTTCTACATGTTATAAATATTTCACTATTTAGATTTTACTTCTCCCCTCTCTGCTCTGCATAAACACAGCCTGCAGTTCATCTGAGAACTCTCTACATGACTGTCACAGCTGAATGGTCACAGTTGCTCCGAGGAGCTCAGATTTTTTAAAAAGTAGTTGTTTTTTTTTTTTGGGCAGAATGCGGTTAAAACAAACGCTTCATTTTTTAGTAAATTTTTAAATGTAAATAAATTGATACTGAGGAAATATCACAATTTATAGCTGAGATTTCTGACAGAACAGGACATTACAAGTGTGTCAAAATCCAACACTTCTTTCTTTTTCTGGTTCTGATAAATGGTGAGTTTTTTTAGTAATTTAAATGAAAAATAATGGATTTGGATTCAGAGGCAATGCTTCAACATTTGAAATGAAGTCTGACGTTAAAAATCATCTTTGCTGTATGAGTGCTCTGACTACTGAGCAGCGATGTGTTTATGACGGTGTTCTGTGCCTCCAATTTTTTTTTAATGACTTTGATGTTGTTTTCTTTTATGTCATTGTATTTGATATTGACAGTAGAGTGTCACAGAGAAGCTCTTGGTTGGAATCAAAGATTTCATGGTTATGCACACACCATTTTTTTTTTTTACCATTTTTACTGATTAATGCTCATGTAATGATTTATTCAATCATCAAATCACCATTATCTAATTTATAGGTAACTGCTCTAATATGATGTAAATAACATTAACACCCTATTTGTCAGATTCCTGATCAGAAAAATCTCAAATTCAAAAGAACACAGATGAATTTAATCACTGTCTGCCACAGCAATGGATTACTTTCATCGCTGGTCTAGTTTATATAATCATCAGATACATTTGACACTGCACTGCACTTCTTCAAATTCCCAGCAACACGTCTGCAAAATTTGATGCACATCAGATGAACGGATGACGAAAAAAGTGAAGAACACACACACACCTTTCTACATATACAGAGATCGGTTGATTGATTTGGTTTAGTAGAGATGCTCCTCTCTGGTGACCAGCTTTGTCTGTCTGCTGTTTGTCTGTTGCAGGGCAAATAATGAAACCATCTGCCTGCTGCTGCTGCTGCTGCTGAGTTGAGGTTGATTAGATCACTAAAGTTTAGCGGCAAAAAAACAAAACAATGAGCTGAAAGATGCTAAAACATTCTGCGGTGCACAAACTCTGCATTTTTGTGATTTATTGCAACAAAGGGATTTTCATTTTTAGCCTTGACTGTGACAACTCGGCGGCTTCGGTCTACATCCTAAGGTCATGTTTGCGGGGTCAAGAAACCCATTCGATGTTAATTTAAAGCGGTAGGATGATGTCTTTATGTGTAGAAGGATTGTTCAGCGCTGACGGAGGTTTGCGGTCTCTGGGTGCCTTCTCGTCTCTGAAGAGTTGCTCTGTTAGCCGGAGGAGGCCTTTTCATCTGACAACAATTATCTTTTCGACAAACAAACATGCGGCGACAGACCATTATTTTAGCTTGACTTGCGTTTTGTTTGGAGCTTTTGAGATTATTTCATTATTAACTTCAGACCCGGAGGGAAGAGGAAGATGGAAAAGATTCAGAGGAGCTGAAAATGTGGAGAACGACACGATAGTTTTAGAGGTTTGGTTTCTGATCGCCAAGAGCTTAAAAAACGTAACGGTTGTCATTCATCTGGGAGAATATTTACTTTTTTAAGCAGCAGTGGAGAATAAAACTAAGAAAACTACACATTTAAAGCTCTAGTTAAACTATAATTCACTGATATAACCAAAGCACTTGAACTTGTTTTGCCAGGTGATTTTATCTCCTTTTCTTTATCAATATCAGACACTAAACTACAGTGGCTTTATTTATTTAAATTATTTTAGGGTTAATGAATGAAAAAAGATGTCAGATTTTTATTGTATCTCCAGATCTCAACACCTATGTAAATGAGGCATGAGTACATTTTTAATTATCTTCAAACAATAACAATATATTTTTTAAAAGTTTAATCTTAAGGCATTATTTTCTTTTTCTCTAGAATCATGTTTTGAACATTACTGTTTTTCCCACTTTCACTTTGATTTACTTGTTGAGTTCTCTCTAAACAGAGTTGTCCAAATTTCAGATGACAGTATAAAGAGGCTAAATAAAAAACTGATGTTTTCCACTGTTTTCAACAGCGACTAAGTTTTGGAAGCAACAGGGAATGTTTTGCAGATTTGTGTTAAACCTCTGCGGCTGCAGGGACTTTACTTCCCTGCCTTCCTATTGGTTGATATTTGGACCTGTGGCCTGAGAGTAAAACTGTTCACTCAGGGATGGAAGTAATACTTAAAAACTTTCATTGCTTTTTTATTAAAGTAACTAAATGTATATTTTTGTAAACATTATCCAATTCTTGTTTTCTTTTCTTGACAACTGTTGGTTTGGCGAGACTCAATAATTAGCAATTATCATTACTGATATAAAGCTTACCAAATCAACACTAGTCAAAAAGTAATAATTTAAAGATGCTTATTATTATTGTTATTATTATTGTTAATATTAATATTTATAATAATAAAATATGTTATAATATTTTGTCTTTAAATTAAAAAATGTACAAAATATAATCATATTTAAATTAATTAAACGCAAAATTATAGTAAGACAATAATTTTTATTATTATTATTATTATTTTATTACTATTATTATCAATCAGCTATGACTTTTTTGACGACTGTTGATTTGCAGAGCCTCATATAAATAATAATACTAATATGATCAATAATAATTATCTTGATTATTATTATTTACTTATTTTGTTGTTTTTATTAAATGTTTGATTGATGTCAAAATAATTATCATTTGGATATTTTTATCTTTTAAAGACAAGATAATTCAACATGTAATACTTTTTTAATGATAATTATCCCAGAACCACAAAAAAAGGTGACAAATTCCAAGATAATGAGATGGTACACAGATGCTATCAATTGTCGTAAAAAAGTTACAAGAAAATAGTTTTAAAATAGTGTCTGTGTTTAAAGCAATTTTATTTGTCCTCAAATAAGAGCGCATGTGTTTCCCTATGCATTACACCGTATGCATTTTGCCATAAAAGTCAATGAGACATGACAAATTACTGATGAATCACTGTTAACATATGTCATGTCATTCCTCAGCAAGTCGTCATGTCAGAGTTAAACAACGATGCAAGTTTCCTCTAGTCTCTCGGTTCGCAGGCTTCCCTCTGACTGAAGGAATGCAGAGAAAAGCTGTAGGTGTTTCCAGCTCGCCTTCATCACTGATTGGACGTGACCGTAGCTACGAGTGACTCACGGCGGCTCGACGCAGGTGTGGTTGCTGTGTTTTATGACCTGCCACTGTTGTGGAAACTGAATGAAAAGGACGACCAGGGCAACCTGAGCGAGACAAACCACACACACAAATCCAGAAACCGCCCACACTCTGCCTGCCTCTCGGTTTCTATACTGTTACGAGGCACTGCCCTGCCCTCGGGGTGTGTAAACAGGTGTGTGCGAGCATACATTAGGAAAAAGAAAAGGAATTGCAGTTTGATGGACACTTGTTTCCTTGCCAGTGATGTTCGCCTCTATATGGGCTTCTTTCACTACATTAGGAGTGACCCAGGTGAAGAGTTCCAAGCTAATCAAGTTGTATTATTTCAGGTCCAAATCTTAAAGCCCTCAAAGCCCAAACTTCTCGGGCCTCAGGGGTCTGCAGCCGCCTCGGAGACGGGATTAGTTTCGAGGATCGGCCCGGAACATTCTGACGCTACATAAAAGGGGGTTAAGCGAGTGTTTTTCTGGATGTGCGTGTGTGTGTTTCTGTGTTAGTGTGTGTGTCCAGTGAGCATGAGTAAAGAGAAAATGAGCTCATCTAAAGAGAGGGCGTCTCCAGGCGTCACACACCTACGCCTGTCCAGGTGTGGGCATGCATGTTTCCAGGAGCGCGTGTGTTGGGGATAATGAGAGAAGGGAAGAATTCGGTCGAGTCGCATGCTCCGTTTGCTTAAACCGCATTAAGCTAGGCAACAGACCACAAAACAAAGCTTTAAAAGGCAACACCGTTCAGTTCCTATCAGTGGGAAGCCAGATGAGCGCATGTGAACGATTTTCTCTAAAAGCCACAGAAGTCAAGCCAGTGTCTTGTCTGCAAGAATCAAGGAGATGATGATGTGAGAACTTGTGATACACTTCTTTGATATCTTAAAGCTAGATTAAATTATAAACACCACCTCTGGGGTCACAAGATGAATTGGAGGGGCGATGAGATGACGAACGGAGCAAGGAATGAACCATTTGGCTTCCAGTTTTCCCTCATGCTTATGTATATTTAAACATTACCACGGACACAGCTCCTGAGGGGCTCCACAGAATGATAAAAAATAATGAATATTTATACTAGGAGAAGTATTTTAGTCTACTCATTGTATTTTAGGGCTCCACAACTCATCAGATGTGTATATTTTACATGCTTTATGCATCATTTTATACACATTACCCCAAACTTATTCTGACTGGTCTGATGTAGACTATGTGTATAAGGCTGAAATTGGCCTTACATTAGACAGTACCGTCTCCTCTTTTTTGTTTTTTATGCATTACTGTTTGCAAAATCTCATTTTATTATGGGAAGCAGCAACAACCACCTTGAGGCTAGCAACCGATCATGCTATTGTTTTTTTTCAAAACATTTGCCATTTTAATGACATTTCTTACCTCCCTGCATGCAGATGTTGCACCAAAACAAAATTCCCCTTGTGGGACTAATGAAGGATATTCTATTGTAAAACAATTCCCCTGGACACTTACACTGAAGGGACACCATTGCTGCATCCTGGGCTTAGCTCTGCTGGTGATAATAAGGTGCAGCCGGACCATTCTGTGGCCTAAACTCCAGCTTAATGTCTTATTTGATCTCTGTGGTGACATTTGGCAGTAGTTTTGTCACAATCACAGTAGTTTTATCTATTCAAATGGCTGTTAAAATTACTGGTTGTCTGGCAATCTTAAAGCACTGCAAGAGATGGGTGTGTCCCAAAATCCAAAAATGCCTCATATATTCAATATGTGGGCTATTGTTTATTATAATTTATAAGTTTACATCTTTTTCAATGCACTACCCAGCCTAAGAATACATCACTTTCTAAACCCTGATGGCTAGTCGCAGCCACGTTACCGTTCCTGATATTGGATGGAATCAAATATAAACTTGTTACAGTGAAGTGAAGCGTAATAGACTTTTCTATTATCAATTTATAATCACACTGGAAATTCAGTTAAGCTAACTGGATGAGAATTAATCTGATGAATTTAGCTAGCTAACATCATGTCATCCTGGACTAGGTAAGCCATGTCTCTAAACCAGACAGCGCTTACCAACATAAGACAGATCAAAACATTTTTACCCACATAAAAGCGAGATATGTCACATAGATGTTCATGCTCTTTATCTCTTTATTTCTTTGCTTTTATTTTTTGGTGTTTTAATGTTTACTCTTTAATTTTTCTGTTTTCATTTGCAGATGTTTGGTTGTGCTTCCACTGATACTGTGTGGTTTCAAATAGTCGTTCGTTGTATTATTTTGAAAAAAAGCTACTGAAAATTCAAATTAAGTGCAAAGGAAAGGGACACGCACTGGGTTTAACTCCTCCCAAGTCATTGACGTAGCATGGGTTGAGGGTTCGCAGGTACATGCTGCTTCACTCACATTGAAATCCACTGTCCTGGATTATAGCCTGAGGCCTCATTGACACCAAGATCTAAGCTCTGAGAGCAGCAGTTAAAGCAAGAGGATCAAAGTTCATTTCTTCTCCGACTCACCCACGTCTAAGATGTCAAGGGTGATGACATCCGAAGTAGCCCGGCCCAGCTGGTTGGAGGCCTCCACCCAGATCTCGTAGGGCGTGAAGAGGTGCAGGTCCTGAGTGATGCTGCAGGAGTACGGCTGCGTGTGAGTGTAATCTTCACACTGCTTCTCCGTACCGTACCATCTGAGAGGAACACAAAAAGCACTGAAACAACCCTGGACAGCATTCAACATCCTCAAACAATGCCTGTAATATACAACTCACTGTATAATGTGTTAGTAGTTAGGAGTTTATCTGGCACTGGGGTTTTTATTAAGTCTTTATTTACACTAATCTGAATGCAGTAAGAAATCTCCACGGAGTTGGCACGCCTGTGGGCGCTGCATCTCAAGTCATTTCCCTTTTGGTGTTTATAAATTGCTGATTTAATTATTTAAAAATGTGAATAGAACTCGCACCCCATCTGAAACTCATTTTGGAAAATGTATTGTTCCCAGATGAACAGAAATCTCATGAAATTTAACTTTTTTTTATGTTGTGTTTTTTTTTTTTTTTTTTTTGGGGGGGGGGGGGTGTGCCCACTGGCTACCACTGATGTTATTCTTCTTTTAAAAATAAGGTATGCCAAAAAGATCAAGTATTTTGTCTTGATTCCAACATGTCTTGAGCTTATTTCTGTGGATTTTCTGTGGCATGTCGGGATTGTTAAAAAAAATCGAAATCTGTTGATTTTGGCAGGAAACAATTGGCTCACCTCGATGGAAGTTTTACCCTTTTGGACCCTTTCATTTTTCTCACTACATTTTCAGACGTAGTGACTGCATGTCTTTACATGTTTCAATTTCTGAATAAAACAGGCTGATCAGAAATGCAGTCAACTGACCTTTTGACTGTCCTGTTTTTCTCCAGTGGTCAAAGTGGTGTTCATAGGGCTGTTGTAAGAGTGTTACTATAATATAAAAGGTTAAAGACTGCATTTAACAGTATGGTTATCTGCTCTGTCATAAGCTACACTTGATCCAACTTGATGCAAACTGACCTACAGTAACAGCCCAGTATTATGTTTGTGCAAAATGTGAAGTAGCACCTTATTAGTCCTCTCAACCCTGAGCAATTTATGACCCTTTTTTTTTTGCTCCCAACACATTTTTACTCACCGTGGGTTTAATTTTCATTGGAATATAAAGTCCTGCACCTTTATGGAAACAGCACAACCATGACTAGAAGTAGACAGAACTCAAAAATGCTGTTTGTTTGGTGAAACAAAGTTATAATGCTGAAATCATTTTTTTTTTTAAAAAGTTGAATTTCTTTGACTTGCTATTTTTTTTCCCAAATGTCCACAGATGTTACAAATACTTGGGAAAAGTGGTAAATCTAAATACTACAGATATTAAACTACTTACATTTTTGATTTGTTCATATACTTGGGTCCTATCTGTTCTATGTGAACGCAGCCTGCAGTTCAGTTGAAATGTACTTGATTTTTTTGTCATGTGACTGCAGGTTGCAACTGAGTCACTAATGACTCCAAAGTTGTGCTATGTAGCACACATTTTTCTGTTTTTCACAGAATCTGGTTAGAGCAAATGTTATACTTTGTGAATTTTGAGATGACACGTAAAATTAAGTGATTTTGATGAGTTATCCTCATTTTAAGCATAAAGTTGGTTATGTTTCCCAACGGAACAACACGTCACATATTATTAGTTCTGTTGGAAAGTTAAAAATATGACAATTCTTTATGTTTTAACAGTTTCTGGCTCTCACAAATGGTCTATTTTTGGCGATTGTTTTTTTTAAGAAAACATGTCTTTCAAACGTACCGGCAGGTTTTGTGGTTCAAGGAGTTAACTCACAACATGTTGTGCTCAAAAGATTAATACATGAGAAAACTAATACCATAGCGCAATATGTGACTTATTTCCCTGAATATTTTCTGCAGTGTAGCTTTAGTAAGCGTGTGTCTACCTGAGTTTGTACTTGAGCCGGTACTGTGTGCTGATATTAGTCTCTCCTTTTCCTCCCGGAGCCCAGCTGCAAGTCAGGTCCTTCGTGTTCCGGGACCAGCAGGTCAGATTGACTGGCTTCTGTGGAGGCACTGGGACAGAATAGGGTGGAGGTGGTAGAAAGTTAGACAGTCAGGGGGAAGAAGACAGAGGAGAATGGAGAGAGAGAAAGAGAGGAGGTTGAGAAAAATAGAGTCGAAGAGGCAGGGGAAAAGAAGGAAGGTGGATGGAAAATGAGGGTCAGTGAGGGTACAGAGTTACCTCCAGTCATTACTTCAGCCTTATCCTCCTGAGAGTAATTCACTCACTAGTAGTGTTCCTCAGAAATTGCAGTTTTTTTCTTAATTGGGCTGTGTGTCTATGTGTGCCGTCTGATTTGGTCAGACTTGGGATCCCTGCCAACATTCTTCGTCTGTCTGAACACTGGGTGCTCAACACCAGTGTCACACAGAGATTAAGATCCTGACATCTCCTTGTCTGTGTGTGTGTGTGTGTGTGTGTGTGTGTGTGTGTGTGTGTGTGTGTGTGTGTGTGTGTGTGTGTGTGTGTGTGTGTGTGTGTGTGTCTGTGAAAAATGCATTGACGTGTTTCTTTGTGGTTAAGTTTTTGTCTCCTTAAAAGTCATTTTTCATGTCATCACCTCTTCCAGCCCTAAAAATCAACATGTATTTCTCTCTCTGTGGGAAAAGCAAGAAAGGAAGCAACAAAGACGAGGACATTTTGGCCACTCCTTACTTCTTCAAATAGGATAATTATCCCATTGTGGCTCCTATTTTGTAGTTCTGGTCATAATTCTTATCGGTAATAATAACATGGTACCCTTAAAAATCTGTTAACATAGTATCACCTCTAAAAAAGAAATTAGATGGGGCAAGAAACAAAAAGCAGTGAGATGATGGTACAAACATTAAAAATATTACCAAGACTGAAGATCTGTTGCAGTTTATGGACTTATTTGTACTGGAAAATTGTGCAGTGCAGGACATCAATAGCAACTCCAAATACAGTTGGTTTTATAATCAGTTTTTTTTATCTGTCTGATCATCTGCCCACTCACGTTTCTTGCCCTATCAAACTTAACTCTTACTTTGACGAGTACAAACTTGGTGTAACTGATCAGAGACGCTGGCAAAAACTACAAACATGAGACCCAAGCCATAAAACGAAAAGCACAATTATCCTTTAAGGCAAGGTTTTAGTGTTCAGGGCAGTGAGATATTGAATTCAGCACCTGTGATTATAAAAAAAATAAATAAATCAGCTTTCATGTCTGGTCAGGGCTTGTTTGCCTGAAGCCAGTACCCGGGCTAGCTTAGCTTAGCATACAGACTGGATAAAGTAGTAAGCGAGTAGCCCAATGGCTTGCACCTTTAAAAGTCACTAATTAATATTCTGAATCTTGATTGTTTAATCTGTACAAAAACTGTGGTTTTATGGAGGTTTATGCACTGGAATATTTCTTGGATGGGTCGACTAACTGCGATGACAACTTTTTGGACTTCTTGGAAGTTTTCTTATGCTAAGATAAGCCAACAAGGCTACTTCACAAATGGGTCAGTGACTTTTATTTTCTTATCTACATCTTGGCAAGAAAGCAAAACAAGCATGTTTTTTTCAAAATGTCGAACTGCTTCTTAAAGGTAAGGATTCCCAATGGAGAAAACAGTACTATCATAAGGTTATTATAAGGCCCACAGGATCGAGTTTGCCTTAAACTTAAAACATTTTTTACATGTAATTCTAGTCCTCATAAGTATAGCAGTACAAACGTGTGTTTGTATGTGTGTAAAATGTCAGGTCCATACCCTATGAGTGATAGTGCGAGTAATGGACCACACAGGTGGTCAAAGCATCTCACAGTGACACACTCATTTAGGCCTCTCGCTGGGCCTGAAGGCAGGAATACTAAACATAAAATAGAGCTACAACTGTGCAGGGACACTTAAAAATCTGCCCACTACTTCCTTGTTGTTTCCATTTATTCCCATTTCCTTTCCATTCCACTCGTCTCTTTGGTGTATTACTCCTCTCAGCCCTCTCCTGCACTGTTTTGTAATGTGAAAACATCTCCTCACAAGTGAAGCACAGAGGCAAATGTAAATACATTACTCTCAGAGATTATTTTAAGGTTATACATGCAAGACCTGAACTTACTCCCAACGTAAAGACAGGAGCCAGCCAATATGTGTCCCTTGTGATTGTGACAGACAAGGTTGTCGCCGGATGTTTGCCTGGAGGCGTTGAGTCCGGCCAGCGTCACGCTGAGGTTGGTGGGGCTCAGCACTCTGTAGAGGGAGCTGGGCAGCTGTTGACCGTTCAGTGTCCAGAACAGAGAGCTGGCATGGACGCCGAGGTCGGGGTGGACCCAGCAGCTGGCTGTCAGGTTGGACCCCATGCGAAGCACAGGGTCCTGGGGGTAGATGATTGCTACATCTGGAAGAGGGCGGGAGGAGACGGATATTAGAGGAAGACAGTTGATGGAAATTGATCTAAAGTTTAGGCTGGTGACTAAAAAAAGATCCTGCCTGCATTCAAGCAGAAATCCAGATGCTCTAATGTGTGACTGAAGACAACGTAACATGCTGTTATCTCATCTTTCCCTTAAAGTTTCAACATAACAAAACTCTCCACTCCTAGTCTTATTCTTGGAACTGCCTAGCTTCTCTCCCCAGTCAACAACTCTAGCTACTGACCATGCAACAGTGTTTTTCTGTAGCATGAATATAACATGGTTTTATTTCAAATCCCTGTTCCTCAGATTCCAGACCCATGGTGTCCTATGCCAGAGTCTTGGGCTCGGTGTTTCTTGGCTCCGGTGGAGCTGAATTTGCAGGACAGTCTTCATCCTGTAGGTTCTGTAGGAGGCTGTTTCTGGTCTTTATTGGACCTGTATTAGCATTTCATCCTGGTTTCTTTTCATCAACTTAAGGCACTGTTTCGGTTCTTTCAGTGGTGTAAATCCATTTCCGTCCTGCTCCTTTAATGGTTTTGTTTTTGTTTGACCTGATTCCTTTCATTCTTCTCTGTTTGTGAGGGACTCACAGCGTCCAGTTTGGTCATGACCCTCAGATTCATTAGTAGCTCAACTGCTTTTTCCAGTGAGTCTCTGAGGGGTTCGCTGATATTTTACCTGAAATCTTGACCATTTTTTTTCAAGGCTTCCAACTCCCATCTTTCTGATTCTATCACTGACCACCCACAATGCACGTCCTGCATAGCTAGTGGATGCAGCTGATACATTCTTGATGATCCAGTTTAAAAACGCTTCATTCCCTAGGCTTGGGCCATTATGGCTCACACACATAGAATTCAAAGGGTAGCAAAGATAGCAATCAATTTTTTCCATTGCCATAGATAAAGATTGTGATTGCACTGAAAGCTTCAATCCACTGACAGTAAGAATTAACAACAATCAGAAACTTTTCCTCTAAGACAGACTGACAAACGTCCATGTTGTCTAATCTATGGTAGGGTCAGGCAGCATGGTTTGCTTTGGCACACCTGACATCGTCTCACTGCAGACTCTGTGCATCCACGTCTGGCCGCTACATGTGGCTGCAGGTCGGTATCTTCCTCCACAAAACCCTTGCATGGGCCTCAAGAAGTTTCTTAATCGCTGTCTGAACTATCAGTAGTCTTCCCCATAGTATGCAGACTTCCTCTAGTTGTCTTTTCACAAACTATCACGTGAGGGTAGACTGATAAACTCCAGACAGAACCAGATCACAGTGAGTCCAGTCCTATGTTTATTTCAAAAAGGTGTTCCACTTCCCACGGAGTCATAATGAGCCTGGCTTGCAGTAGAAGTCAGCTCAGTTGCCATATTTGATCCTTAAATTCTGAGATGTGTTCATAAACTGTCACAATGAATGCACTCTGTCATTCTTCAATCTGGTTGCTGCAAGTTGTGCAATGCCCTTGTTTTCTCCCAGAAGTCCCAGCTGCAATTTTTGTTATATTACTGTAGTTTTACAAGGAGATATTGGTGAAAATGTTTTAGATCAAATATATTTGCCAGGGCCTTGTTCTTCAGCAGAGATTCGACTGATGAAAGTGAGTGTAGCCACTTTGTTTTGTCTGTACCATCAACACTAGCCTCCCTGCAGTCAGGTGCATTTTACGTTACCTTTGAAACATCCATTGGTCATGGAGGCAGTTTGCTACTCTGAGCCCCTGGTTGCAATGTTTTAACAAGTCCGTCCACCACTTCCTACAGCTCGGCTACGTCCTTGGCTGCTGTTTCCATTGACTCTCAACAGGCCAATATGAGCCTGTCATCAGCCTCTGATAGCAAACGTACCGTCTCCCCCTGCTCTTACGGCTAACAAACAGCGACACTACCTTCATGAGAAAACACTGAAATACTGAATTTCACATAATGAATGCACTTCACTTGCCATGTAGAACATGTGAAAACACCAGCATAATGTCTTCTGTCGCTCTGAATGGGCCTTTTCTACGTCTGAAGCAGATAAAATAATCCAAACTATCTTACAGTGACGTCTTCAGCTTTATAGAGGGCTAGTTAAGTGTTTGCCTTTTTCATACTAACATTCAAGATTTAGCCAAAATATGTGGTTGTTCTTATTCAGGAGACAACAATTAAGGACAAAGTGGACATATCAGTGTCACTCACACCAAAATTTCTGATGCTGAGGCAATCCGGAACTATCATCGAGCAAAAAAATACAATGATTCTATTGCATAAGTGTGCAGGCAACAAGTAAGAAAATGCCTAAAATGGATTACTTTTCTCAAGCAAATTTTGTGTTTCTGCATGTTAATTTACCTGTTGCATTAAAATAAAATGTGTGTGTTACTAAATATAAGTAAAAACACTGGATTTGCCATAGAAAAGGTTAGGAAATAATGTAAAATGTGCATTATTTTGCGCTACAAATGTTTTGGTTTTTTTTTTAAAATACCTGCCACTGAAGTAATGAATTTTTTGCGTATTTCCAGTTTTTGGTCATGTAAAGCAGCTGGCAAACAAGCAAAGGGAGGTTTTAAAATACATAACTGGTTAGAATATTCGTCATTTGATCATATCTGACAGCTGAATGTCAGATTACAGGTACAGAGTAGCAGAGCTTTTGATCTCAAACAAAACGATTAGAGGACAAAAAGAAGAACAGAAGAGATTATTTTCTTCAGGAAACAGCATTGCCATGTAGCCAAGACTATGAAAACATGTTAGTGAGATGATTTCTGAGAAGAAATGACTGAGAGGCCAGTGAGTGAGCACGTCAACACTTGGTGGGACCACTACAAATCTTCGCCCGAGGCTACATCCATTCAGCTGCCAGCCACCTTCCACTGACAGACAATGTGTGGTCCTTTGTGGAGGAGCTGCCTTTGAAGACGTTAATTCAACATCTAACTGCAGTCCAACATTAATATCATAACCCCGTCCCCAGCTTTGACACAACATCTCCACACATTTATGCACACGCATGAACGCAAACAAACACATGCACGGAGGCAGTTTGTCTTTGTCACTGGATACAGTGGACTAAAGGAGCGCTGTGATTAGCCAATAACATGCTGATCCAGCTGAATAACAATCAGTGTTTACGTATTCTGGGCGCTGGGGACGGGATTTTGCCCCGGAGCGGGGTGCGAAGCCCTCTAACACCCCTTCTCGTGCAGTTCAAACACAACAGTGATAGACACAATCACTGCTGTTTATTGTCTCTGCTCGACACGCTCACTGGAGGAAATGGCTTGTAAAATATTATTTGTTTGGAGAGGCTGAGGCTGCTTGAAGCACAGCTCTCATCAGGGCAAGGTATGAGTTTAACCCCGGCACAGAGGAGGATGGAGCTGAACTGAGGAAAATGTAATGCAAAGAAGTCTCCAGTGACTGATTTTTAAGTCTGTGGTTGACTTATGTGGACTTAACGCTGTCATTCTTCAAAGGTACATGACATCCCGTCTTTTTACTAAAGAACTGTTTACTCTTCACTCACCCATGCAGCGGTTCAAAGAAAGCCGATGCTTTTCCTCTGTCTGCTTTACAATAGACGAGCATTTGTAACTTTTTGAGGGGCCGGTGCCAGCGAGCTAAGTGGAAGAAGTCACGCAACATTTGGTGACAATGAGCCATGCAGCGTCGTCTGAAAAGAGAGCGAAGAAACAGCAGCGGATGCTTTTGTGTTCTTGTTTTTTCACATAGATTTACATTTTAGGTTTTTAACTGACACTCTTATCTTATCTTGTCTTACGTGAAGTCAAAATAGGGCAAGTACGGGCAGGAGAAGTGGCAAATGTGTGTGTAAGAAGTTAATTTCAGTTTAAAAAACTATTTTGGGAAAGTTTTCATGTATCTTGGAGTCAAAAATTTGGCCTTACATGATCATATCCAGTATAAATATCTCATTATTTGCTAAAAGGACATATAAACCTGAACTTTATGACATCATGAGAAGCACTAAAAACTAATTATATGTTAGTAGGAAAATTCCACATTAAAACTGTTTTACTTTAGTGGCATCTGCAAACCACAGAACACTAAGTGAAAGGGAAGCACCAGCCATTATTACAGTGAATAAAACAGTAATGACCGATTAGGCCCTATAATAAACAGTGGGGAAGCTTATGATCAAGGCCCATTGTCTGCTTTAAACCCCTAAAACTGTACTTTCTTTTATTAGTGCCTTTCAAACAGGATGAATAACAGGAGATCCTCTCTGAGGAGCTGCTGTTTGCCAGTGAGCTGGCCATAAAAACTAATCCAGCCACTTAACGGGTGAAACGGACATAACTTTGATTTATTTACGTTATTGTGCATTAAGCTGGTGGTTAACATTCTCCAAAACCCGAGCAAATGATGTCACTGTTTTGATGCGGTTCATAAAGCCCCACGCTCTCCATGTGTTAAACGAATTATGGCCTGACTTGTTGAAATTCGGCCTCATGGGAGACGAGTTCTCTCTGCAGGGATACAACCAATATACTACAGCAGGAGCACATCAATAACAGGAGCTGTCAAGCAGACAAAGTGGCATTTGTCCTATTTTAATGTAACCAGAAGTCAAGCAGAGAGGATCCAGGATGTGTCCCAAGCAAGTGGGCTTCTATTATGTAAGGCAACTTAGGAAAGAATCTGAGGAATCGGTGTTATTTTGCATTGGAAACATACTTTAAATCCAGTATCACTCGATGGGAGCTCAGCATAGGGTTAACATAATATTATGTCCATTCTTCATCATATGGAAACCCTGTATCTGTGGTCCTGTGGTGTCTGTTTTTATTCCACATGACACCACTATATTAGCCAAGGTTTTCCTACCAAGGCTAGTAGTGTTTCTTTATATTCTGCAGTGTCTAACATCCTTTTAGAATAACACTTCTATCCTACAGCACCAGTGCTTGTAATCTTCAAAAACAGCACGACATCCTTATGAAGGTTTCTGTAGTGTGTGCATTCACTAACGCAAGGTTTAAAAGTGTTGCAGCACTGTCTGAAAACAGTTTAATCTTTAAAATCAAGCCTAGCAGAGCAGCACGGTGTCACCCAGTGCAGTTTACACTCAGATCTTTGGGTGACACGTTGGACTGAGGTGACCAAAAAGTGCAGCACTTGTACCCAAAACCTCGCCAGAACCTCCTTCCCCAAAAGCAGGACCACGACTTTTGCGCATCGATGGACACATCTGGGTGCAACTTACGTGTGGACAAGGACAGCACGCCGGGAGTGTGCAGCATGAGGAAAAGCAAGCAGAAATCCAAGACGGCTTTCATTTTAGATCCAATTTCTGCGTTGATTTCCTCGTGTTGTTGTGGTGTCGCCTCTGTTTTTCCTCCTCGATCCTGGATCCAAATTACGCACAGTAAGAAAGAAGGAAAAACAGCACGGGTTCAAGGTCCGTGGATTTTTTTTTCTTTTTTTCCCCTTTTTTTAATAAAAAGACAACTCTCCGGAGGGAAGGAGCTCACTAGAAGAAGTGTGAAAAGTCAGAGAAGCCATGAAGCAACTTGTCCTCATTAGAAGCCTTCAAAGAGTGAGTATACCGCGTCCTGGTTGCAGTCTTTCCCCTTCTTAATGCTTCCTGCAGCTAAATCATACACAAGTTCATACTTTCTAAGCCCCTCCTCTCTCTCTCTTCCCACACAGTCGCCAGTCATTTCCCCCTCTTTCCGTCCTTTCCCTGCTCTTCTTTCCTTTTCTTTTTTTAAAAGTCTCTCCCCCCTTTCAGTGATGGATAGGAGAGTCAGAGCCACTTTCACTGAATCACTCTGTCTCTGTTACTTTCCATGCCACAGGTCTCTGCTTTGCAGTTTTTTAAACCACTGGAGGCTGTTGAGTCACTTTGAGGAAAGGTTGACAGACCTAAAGTGTCCTTTTCATTCTTATTTTTTTTCATCTCTTCTATGTGACAGGCCCTTTTTCTTGTTTTTACATAAAGCCACCCTTTGTTTCCACTTGAATTACTAGATTTTCCCATTAAATTCCTCCTCAGATATGCTGGATTATGTCAAACTTGTACTATTATGTGATGAATAATTGCATCCCTAAATCCTATTACACTTAAATCAATCCCTGAGATATTTTACTGTGCTGTATTTTTGTATTGGATGTGCCAGCGACTGCTACCAAAGGATGGCTCTTAATTCAGCCAGGCAGAATGGAGGCTTACTTTTTAAGCTTAAAATCAGCCTTTATTTGTAACTAGCATTAGATTAATCTAAGCAGAATAGACTTATTTGCAATTACGAGCACTTTGGCAGCTGTAGAAAGTTACATAGTTGAGCTTTAAAGTGAAAACTGGCTTCAAAGGTGATTAAATTCTTAATATTTAATTATTATAGTTTATTCTAAGGGGATTTATTTGAAAGAAATATAGAAAAACAAGCTAGTATACCTTTGAATGGCTGCTAAGATGTTGTTTGGTTTGCATGAAGTCTGCTGCAACTACTGTAATGAAAGCACCACTCACTGTTTCTAAATAGACCCTGACTAAGCATGAGTCAAAACACGAAACCCCCAAAAAACACCCACAAACTCGCCTCACTTACTGCCGATATGCCTCATATTTATTCAATATGACCTTTCAGTCCAGATTTACTTCATCGAATATGTAAACAGAAAACCCAACTGTCTAATTACGCACATAAATTCTGGATGGATTATCCAATCATCAGACCGCAAAGTCAAAATAACAGGCCTATTTCTGAGCAGACGTTTTGCCTCGTCATAGTGAGAAAACAACAATTTCCTTTAAGTGTCCCAGTTAGATATGTGGATAGAAATGCAATGTGCCATAGCAGGACCCTGAAACTGAAGCAGCAATACAGATTCCAGCTGTCATGTCATAGATGTACAGTGAAATGCACTAATAAAGACCTACTGCAAAATGAATCATCTTGAAGATACTCTTAATTGTTTGATTATATTATATTTTAAAAAGGACTTTTATTCCATGGTGCTGCATTATTTGCATAACCTCAATTTTATTAGTATCCCAAAGAGAATTTGGTTTAAAAGCATATATCACAGCAAGAGTGAGCAGCACAAAAATATGGTTAAAGACATGCAAGCCCTATAAAATAAAGGAATTTTTAAAAATGACAGCAACAAAAAAAATCCAAAAACAGAAACTGCTACCATCCTGTGTAAAAAAAAAATGTAAATTTGCAAAAAAGTGTAAGTTTATGATGAAATCAAGAGGAAACAGCAAAGGAAGTCAGACCAGTGTTTATAAGATTCTACATTAGTGTCAGTGAGTACAAGTACTAAGACAACAAAATGCAGATTAGCATCTAAGTAAAGGTGCAAAAGCTGTCATGAAGTACATTATTTACAGCATGTTACAGTATAAACAGAATGATCATCAGTATAAACATGCTAAACATATGAATATATAGCTGTTATCATTAACTGAATGCACTTATTTTGGAGTCTTCCATGGAATAACGTAAACTTTTCACATTGCAAGATTGAAAAATACATACATGCAGCAGTACAATCAAAAAACATCAAAAATTATAACTATAACAATCACTAATTTAAGATTTTTTCTGTGTAATGTTATGTCATTTAGCAACAATCTGACTTTAAGTTCTGATGAATGAAGAATGTTATGTGGAAAACAGAAAGCAGCCACTTCACTGATATGGTTACATGTGAATTCACTGCCCGATTCTCAGAAAATAAAAAAACTACAATCAGATCATTTTGGCCAGTCGGCATTCAATAAGGTTTCAGATAAGATTCTTCAGAACAAAAAACAGACTATAAGGGCAGCTTGTTTTTTCCACAGAGGAAGCGTTGCCCTCAGGCGGAGGTTTGGTATCAGTTCAGTGGAAACCAGTCAGGATCTCAGTGGGAGTCTTTCTGACGCAGGAGTCTAGCATACAATCACATCAGGTGGCTTTGTGATTGAGAAACACACATTTGGGCCCCGGAGTGTATCTGGACGGCAGAACCTCTCCTCATGTTCATCATCTAAATGGACGCTGTGACTAATATTTGACTAATGTACGGCGGAGGAAGTGGACAAGTTAGTCCTGGTCGTCCTCCTCTGGTTGGTGACTCAGCAGGAGTCCAGGCAGCCTAACAGCCGTGGTGACCTTTGGGTCCCGAACCACAATGTCCCCCTTTCTCCTCTGTCAGAGGGGACTCTTGTTCCGGGGGCAGTTCCCGCTCGTAGCCTTCAGCTACTTTCCAGGAAACGTGAAAAGAATTTGATTGTGGCTGTTGTGTCACTTCCCGGTCATTTTCCTCTCCATGCCTATTCACTGTGTCCCAGATGGAACAGTTGATTTATGACCGACAGTCGTCACCGTCTTCGGGCCTGTCAGAGAAAATGTTGTGTCAGTGTCTGGACTGGTGGGTTTCATGCTGCCATTGTGCTCCATTCTCATGGTCACGCACATTTTTCACATTTATTGTATATACATACTCATTAGCTCTTTTTCTTCTGCCTCACACATGTTTGCAATAACATTAATGGACCCCAACTCCACACACACACACACACACACACACACACACACACACACACACACACACAGTGCCATGTAAATACCACATCTATACAGACAGAGAGCAGAAGACAAAGTGTCGAGAAGCAGTGAAAACACAACAAAGATGGCGACAAAGAGCAAAACATCGGAGACAGAAAGATCAAGAGAGCAGCCGAGGCAGGAGCTGAAGTTAGAAGATGAAACCTGTCCTGTAATGATGCCAGTCATGTGAGGACAGGAAGATTTACTTTTATTTTGGTGGAACTGCAGTACCAAAATGCAATGGCAACATGTCTGCCAGGATGACTCTCTGTAGACAGCTAATGAGGCTCCAGCTCAACTGCAGCTCTTTTTAAAGTCGGCCCTGCAGTGAAAAATGTTTTTCCTGCTTCACTTGGATGTTTGAGCTGCACTGTGCAGAAGGATATGAGTTTGGTTTCACTTTTATGTGCAAAATGTTGTTTTGCGCTCACCTTAAATCTGAAATGTGAGCTTACAAGCATATTTTTGTGGTGGAATGGTGCAATTTACAACATACATAAGTGTAATGTCGACAAAAACACGCACATTGAGTGAGTTTTGCAGCAAAAATAGGTGTCATGTGTCCAGCAGTTAAAAGCAGGATTATAAATAATGCATTTCTGCATTCTTTAATGAAGTAAAATAAGTAATTTTACCTTAACTTTAGAATTTTCAAGACATGTTTAATGAAAAGGCTCACCTAAATGCAATGTTTCACACCCTGAAACTGAAGCAGCTAGATGGAATTTAACCATCATTCATTTATAGTTGTACAGTGAAATGCCCAAACTATCACCTGTCAAAAGACATACTGCGTAACATTTTCCAACTTCTTAATAGTAGCAAACCTGTCTGAGCTAGTTTAAAGTAGCTTAGCATTGTGCATAAACATTTAAATGTCCTAAATCTTGTCCATATGGCCCACATGGTTAGTTTGGTTAAATTCTGCACAATTCAATAATTCAGTTTATTTTACAGAAAGTTCCAAACTGCCATAAGGTGTCACCAATTTCCTAGAGGTTTGGTCGACAAGATGTAGGAGATTTGTAGTGATTTTCATAGTTCTGGCATGAAGCAGTCTTTGCTGCTAAACAAGCACATTTTCAGAAACTGGAGGATTTTACCTTTGGAATGAAATCAGATAAAGTGAATTTTGACCTTTGTTACTAATTTTTCTCATGTCAAACGGGCCAAAAAAAATCCATTGAATCATGTTGATGTTAAGAAGTCTAAGATGCAATTTTTTGTTTAATTTTTATGTCTTTTTAAATACCCGAATGCTGTCTTTAAGTATATTTACTCCAGTCTTTTATCTTCCTTTAGATAGTAGAGAAAATAGAGATGAGACATGAAAATCAAATAAAGAAGAACGCTATCAAGTCCACTCATTTTAGTGAATGCGTGTTTTAATAACACATTTTTACAGTTATGGTTCAGCTACATAGAAAAGAAAAGAAGCAGCTCCACAGAACATGTTTAAACATGTTCATCTGTATTTTATACAAGCACCTTATCCGTGAAATAAAGCACATAAAATATATAGATATATAAATACACAGTATTTTCTTTTGAGATACATGCACCTCTCTTAGTCTTACTGTTCTTCAGTTCCTGCATTCTGGATTACAAGGATGTTCTTTCACCTTTTAGAATTGTTTCAAACAATAATATATCTAACAAAAACTGCTTTCAATAGTTTTCTGAAGTAAAAGCAAATTCTGATACCAAAATTAAAGCATAAAAGTTATAAAAATGTAAAAAATAAAAATAAAATAAAAAAATCTAAAGAAAAACTTGCTTGACAGATCACAGATTAAGCTTTTGGTTTTTACATTTTCAAACGGTTACGTAAAAGGACTGCTTCCTGCAGTATTATACAGCATCAATATATCAGTATTATTGCTTGCTTGTGCCTTACAGTATTGGATTTTAACAAATACTTTCACAGGAAGAAATAATTAATTTTGATTTTAAAATAATATGGATTTTTGTATCCTCAAATAATTAAACAATGAATTATCATCTATTTTAGTAAGTTATATGTGCATTTACCCCCATCACACACCTATACGGCACTGTTACTCACTAAAACACCAAGTCAAATTCTACACAAGGACACCAGCTAATCAACAATTAAATTATTTGACAACTAATTTGGGTAATTATTGTATTATCTATGAATCTCTCTATCATGCAGACCATACAGTCCACAATCTGATTTCTGATTCTGACATGTTATTGGGGCTATTTGTGTAACTGTAACACACACAGACAATACATGTGGGATGCACTATCGAAACAGGCCTTTTAAAGTGTCATTTGAGTTGAATTAAATGCATTCTGCTACCAAAGTTCATCCCCAAGAAGCTGGAAAACTCTGAACAGCAAACCAGGGAACAATCAGAGGGATGGAAGCAGATGAGAGGGGAAAGAAAACACAGTGAGCAGACAGATGGAGGAAAAAGAAAAGTTCGAGATCGGGGCTACAGACAACAGCAGCCACCGAGACGGAGATATTTGAAGAGAGGGAGGCAGAAAGAGGGGGAATAAAAAGAGAGAGAAAGACGGAGGGAGAGGGGAGGGAGTAATCAAGGAGAATCAGGACGTTTCCTCTGTAATACCCACAGGCCTCGGCTGAGCCCCAGCTCCACAATCCTCGCTGATTGGAGGGAAGGGTTTGTTTGAAGAGGAGGTCAAGACCATCAGTACCTTGTTAAGGAAAAGTTATGTCCAGAGGAATGAAGAAGGCTGACTCCTTCCTGAGGAATTCATTGGGGGATAGTGAGTGTGTGTGTGTTTGTGTGTGTTAAAGAAAGCGTGATCGCCTGTGTGTGTCTTTGTGCGCTGATACAGTCACTAAAAAGGAGCGGCAGCGAGGAGGAGGAGGAATCAGATTGTGATTTAAGGAGGACCCATCAGCCCCCTCCTCACATAGTTTCTAAAGCCAGGATAGCAGCGCTGGCATTCGCCGCAATAATGCATGACAGATGTACATCAACCGTGCTCTCTCTCTCTCTCTCTCTCTCTCTGCCTCTTTCTATCTCCCTGTTTCTGTTTCTCAGTGATTCTCTTTCTGCCTCCTCCCATCTGGACCCAATGTGTTGTTGGTGATGGGCATCAAGGCATAAACTGCTATTAAACAAAAAAAAAAAAAAAAAAAAAAGGAGGATTATGATCTTGTCTGAGGAGTCTTCCACTTGAGGAAGCTTAATAATATCACTGTTTGATCAAATGAAGCTGTGGATGTGGCCTCCAACGCTGCTTTCAGCTTTCAGTGACAGACAAGGCCACCTATACTTAGAGAGGAAAAAAAATGCTTAATAATTCACAGAAAAAAACTTCATAAAGAGTAGCAGCTTATTAGGTTGACATAGCTTCCTTGAGGTTGTAATTTATGTTATTGTTTTTATTCCTTGTGCATTTTCTATTTCTGTTGTTGGAATAGTTGTCATGTTTCAGTGGAAATTATCATTTTCTACTCATATCTATTAAATCATAAGCAATTACTGAGGTCAAAAGGTTAAACTTTCTTTAAATACAGACCATAGTATTAGTATTAGTCTTTTTTTTGGTTTTACGATTTGATTGAAGCTGCATTTGAGAAAATATTAAATAGAACATATGTATGTGGGTAAAATATTTTAAATCTTTCTGTTATTGTTTTGTTTTTTGTTTTACTTTTTGTTTTAATATTAATATTCCTTATAAATCAAGTTTTTGTTTTTTAAAACTTCCAATTTTCTGAATGAACTTCTTTTGAATGGCCTTTAGCATACCAGTAAATTAGGAATGTTGCAGCCTCATATGCATTGTTTTTTTAGCTTTAAATGGTTTCCAAAATCTTCTCAAACACTCTTTACATATCAAAAATGACAGAATAAACATTTTTTGTGAAATGAATAATAACTTGAGTATCTAATCTTTTTTTTTTGTTTATTATTTTCCTACATATTCGAAATGTCCCCTTTGCTGCTATATCAGTTTCCTCACTGTGATTGATCAAACTGTACCTTTTCCTAACTTATAATCTTAACATGAGTACAAACAGCAATGCCAATTTAAAAAAGTAGTTTATTACAAAGAAAAGTTCTTCAGTTCTGATAGTGTAAAATTTCACTTTCACTGATTAACCCTAACACACGTCAGTTTCATCTTATTTCAAGCAAAACGTACATTTTGTAGCTGACTACAGTGCAACTAATTTACTAATTTTGCCATAATCAATCAATGTAAAAGTCAATTGTATTTTATATGTTCATTACAGGTTTTAGATTTTTCACCAGAAAAGCAACAAGTGCTGCAAAACTACACTTAATTACAATGTGTGAGTATATATAATAAGTTACTTTGTTCCACTAGTTCTCATGACAACTGAACTTAACCTTTTTTCCCTACAGAAGGGTGGATGCTGTGATGCTTGTGTTTCTGTGTAGCAGCAGCAGAGGGCAGCACATTCACAGTGTATGAGGTCAAGATCCCTGTTTTCATTTCATAACCTGAGGTCAATATTAATGCTGCTGCTCTTCCACCAAACACAATAAACCTGAATGGGGCAGCATTTTCACTAACATTCTTGCTGTGAAAAGTGTGTTGAAGTGACATATGCATGAGTTAATGTGTGAAAAGAAGCTCAAACTGGTTCTGACATTGATCTAAGCTGGTTCCTTGTCGTTATTACTGCTACAGAGGAGAGGAAGAACAGTGTAAATTTGTGAACAGATAACTGTAGGAGTGAAGGCATGAAAGGGGAGTTCAGAGGAGGACAGAGCAGATGAGGGAAGGAGACGCTGCTGAGATAAAGAGGGAAAAAAGGGGAAGTGATCAGTCAGGCAGAAATGAAACGTGGCCTGCATTGTGCTGTGTCACCATGCTGTTGTACTTTGTTTTATTACTTCCTCGTAGCAGTCAGTGGACAAGAGTGCAGTGCCTGAAGCACACACACACGCGCACACGCACACACACACACACACTCACACACACACACACACACACACACACACACCACACACACACACACATGCACATGCACACACACCAAAATCAAAGATTACCTACAAAATAAAAGCATTTAATAACTGTTACATCACCATTTATTAGAGCTCCTATTACCTGTTACTGGAGCTCGTTTAGATGATTTTGCTTGAGTGTTCCCAACTACCTTTTTCTTCCTATAAATGATCATTTTATAGACATATGAGCAAGACAATACTGTCTGTCACATACAGGACCGCATAGGTTGTTTGTGGAAGCAACATATTCTAGCCTGTAGTTACATTTGACTGTTATTCAACCTCTAGTAACCCGAACCATTTGCTCAAGCACTGACACACCGCTGGAGGACAGCTGACTGGGCTGTTTGTGCCACTTTTATGTACACTTTACTCAATAACATCTGCCTTCAATGTTTTGACCTTTAACATATTTATTAAGTTTAACAAGATTCTATTATATGTGATGACAGTCAAGCTTCTAATTCTAATTCACTCTCATTACATGTAGCTGTGTAGTACTTATACTCAAATTAACTTTATAATTTTATGTTTAATTATACTATTACATAACTACATTTATAAGCAATTTGCAGTATTTTGTAGCCACAGGTGTTGCAACAAAAATATATTTGACTTTCCCATTGATTTATTATAGCAAAAAGAGTATAATTAGTTCTATAGCAGACAGCTACAACAGTAGAATTCTGCCAAGAACAATCAGTTATTTTGGCTCCTGTCCAAAAATGGCATAATGTATGTTTACATAAAATTACAAAGTCCTTTCACATGAACAATGTAAGTTATTTATCATTCAAATTGGCTTTTTAGCAGTTTACCAATAGCATATCTGTTTTCGCTATGAGTCAAATCAGATGTAAATTGTCTATTATTGTTGTTTAGGTTGGACAATTATAAAATAATTTTCATTGTTACAGGATTAAACTATCCAGCACAACAAAAAAAATATTAAAATTGGTTCCACATCGGCCAATAACACGATAGGACAACACAACTTATCTTCTGAATTCACAGTTCTCCTTCACTTTGTAGCAAGTTTCAGCTAATTCCTTAGCTGTTAAGCTTTACTTTTATTTTGCTTTAATGTTTCAGTTCACTCTGATTGCTCTCACAGGGTTTTTTTTTGGGCCAAGCATGCAGCTCTTTACCAAAAAAATGTCCAAAATCCACTGAACACTATATATTCAGTATGAACCAGCACAATAAGTTTGCAATGGTGAACACGGGAGAATTTGCTGGTGGAGACCAAAAACACAAGTAAAAGATAGTGAAAGATAAACGATAATGTTGTTCTGTAACTGCTCGGTGTAATAAACAGCTGTTCATCAAAATGAGAATTCTATGACACCCAGTTATACCATTATTTGCACTCAGTATTTTGTGTTCAGTGTATTTTATTCCTAACACCTGTGTACCTTACATTACAGATTATTGTTGCTGCAGCACTTTAGCTTAATTCCAGTATTTTACGGTGTCTTGTTGATACTTGTATTCCTGTTTTTGCTCAAACAAACAATCTTCAGATTCCCTCCACCACTGGCAGGTTTTTCTTGTCAGATACAAATGAAGCAATAATGAAACGTGAGCGAATGGGCAGGACTCCTACATTCTGCTCATTTACTGTTCCAGCTCATAAAAATGTATAAAGTATTTATAGGCACACAGACATGCACAAACACCACACCTCTGAATTGCATATTCTGTTTCACAAAATGAATCATCAGGCGTGAGTCATCCCCTGCAATATTTACCTAAAGCATCTGACTGTAAATGAGAGAGGTGTCCCTTCCTGGTAACTTCAGTTGAGATAATTAAGATAAGACATTTATGCCTTTATTGCACTGATAATATGACTAACTTGAGCTCAGTTATGAGCGTTTGCAACTGAAACAGCCAACTGGAAAGAAATAAGGAAATAAGAATTCAAGGTAAAACAATTTTTTGAAACATACACTTTAATAAAAACAAAATGACTCAGAAATAAAGCAGGAAATAGACATGTAGGAGTAAAATTAGGCATCTTAAAGCCTATTTTCACACCACACCATTCAATCTTTCCCTTCATTATTGCGTCTTTAATGTGAGACAAAAAAATTCCTGCAGAATTTTCTAGCAGTTGAATATCTACAGGCCACCTGGCTGCCTGTCATGATATGATGCAACCTGTACTGGCATCAAATCTGCAATATCTGTAGTTTTTGTTTACTGCTGTTGCTGGGTGCGGTGAGCTGAGCGTGTAAAACAATGTCCCCATAAGAACATGCAGACTTCCCAAACGTCACCTTAGTTGACGCTGTCTGAAATATGCTGCTGTGCAAAAAAACACACCCATCTGCAACTGACGGTTGGCCGAGAATATTTCAGTAACGTTTCATAGCCATCATGTTACTGAACAATTATGCAGGAGACGAGAGTGAGAGACAAACCTGCATGTTCAGGATTCACAGTTATGAGATTAATTCAAACACCCACCAAGACTCCAGATGCTATTTCTACCCAAATTGGTTATAAGAAAATGAAGCAAATGAGGCAAAAAAGAAAGTGCAGATACATTTAACTTGGCCCCTTCTATTGGAATCCCGGGAAGTTGCTGAACAAGTCTGCACGGTTTTGAAACAATGCTTGTGAATGCATTTGCATGTTATGAATTCACTGGTTGCTTTTGCAGCTCATTAATTCCCTTTATGTCCAGTCTGAACACTGTGTTTGTTTTGCTGGAATTAAGGCAAGCACTGTCACTGTGGCCACCTGCCAAAGGCCTGTATTGTCACCTCTCATGTTGTTTGAGGCATTTATGGACAGGATATGAAGTCAGGTCGAAGGCTTGGCTCTGTTTGATGTGGACAGGATGAGCAGTTACCTGGTTAAGATGGTCTCGGATGAGGAGGAGAAGGCGGAGAGGTTAATGTATCTTATGGACCAAAAAGATCATACAAGGGAGCACAACAGAAAAAAACCTTTAAGCTTCTTTTTCTCCTGAATAATCTCATTAAATCCTTTCTCAAGGCAGTCCTGCGTGTACATTGAAAGAAAGTTACTGACCTAATCAGATCAGTCAACAGTGAGAGGATCATCTGGACTAATGTAGACTTATAGACCAACAGAGCATGGAGCTGAAGAGCGATGCAATCGTGACAATGCATTTGTCAGATGTTCCAGATGGCTTCCAGCGTAACAATCTTTTTGACTCAGCAGCAAAGTCCATGACAGCTGAGCTAAGATGCTGTTGAAAGCTCCAGAAAAAGCAAGCAAGTGGACCATGACCAAGGAGGAATTTGTCAACCAGTTCACTTGTCTTTGCTCTAAACCTTAAAAACCTTAGGAGAAGAACCAAAAAGCAAGATGATAGTGATAAAAGAGCACTGATGGAGGTGGTTTTGCAATTTAGTTTGGCTACTTTTAAGGTTTCTGGGCAGGATTGGGCAGAAGGTGAACCCTGGAGAAATATTTTCTATGTGATCTGTGACAACACTTGGAGATCCCTCATATAGGAGAAAGAATCAGTCATGTCTGGAACTGTGCAATGACAGTTGGGCCCAAATGGGTTGAAAATGATGTAAAATTGGTTTTGATTGATTCTGATTGTATTATTGTTATAATAAATGTAAGGTCGGTTCAAAATGCAGCTTACAAACAAAAGTATAGAACGTATGAGCAGCTAAACTTAAGTATAGGAAGGTGCATGGATGGTATTTACTGCAACAGTGAAGCAGGTGCTGTTTCTCAATCTCCTTTTTGGAAACAATTAGTAAGGATCACATGTTTCACAAACATTGGTCAGAATGTTTATTAGGAAATGAGCCTCTCTCAATAATTTGTGCTTGCATTGGTAGGTTTTATTAACACCCCAAGGGTTGGTTTGTTCCATTGAAAGAGTCAGACAAAGCCTGATATTTAGGAATGGTTTGATTCCTAATCTACTGACAATGAAATTTAGTCTCATTTTTTGGGAGCAAAGTTGAAAAACTGCCACACTGTAGTCGTATTTATGCAACAACAAATTAGTTCTTTCTTTTGTCTGTCTTATTGTATCTCTAATAGCTACTTCTGTTTCCAGATAGCTGGAGTTTGTTTTGTAAACCTGTTCTGTTCTGCTCTGTTTCCTCCATTATCTCGTGTTACATTGCGGTCTTTTTATGTACACCCCAAAAAACAATACTGAAAAGTTATTTAATAGACTATATCAGACTCAGGGAGGTGTTTTCTTGTGTAAGTGTGGTGCTCTGCTGCCAAAAGCTCTGGCACCTTTATGCCCCAGTGGAACAATGCTCTATTCTTCTTGAAAAGTGTTGAAACTCAGAGCTCATTCATCATGATTACCTGCATGATCCTGGTTCCCTATAGGCTTGACACAAAGACACTGGGGGAAGAAGAGCTGCTAATTCTGCAAAGATCTCTGAAATATGCCACGACAAAATTACTGACAACCCTTAAAAGTGGTGAAAGTGGGTTGGAATAATATTTAATGCTGGCTATTGTGCTCAGTTAGTATCACTGGTGTCTTACAATCTATCATTCAAGCCTCTCAAAAGACAAAAATGACACATTGAGCTTTTAATATGTGAACTGCACAGATAGCGAGGAGTCTGAGGACTCTTGGCAGATAAGGAAGAAAATGATTGCCAAGCAGGGTGAAGGCTCAGAGAGCACTTCCAAGGAGCTTGGTGTTCCCGTTGATCATGATTTCAGGAAGGTTAAGATCAGTAGGTGCTTAGCTAACTTCCACTGGGTGTGACCACAAGACAAAACTGAGCAGCAGGATAGCATGAATTGTGCAAAAAGAACCAGCAAGAACTTTAGAACAGTTCACATCCAAGCCACCATATCAAAAATAAACAACGAAGAGTCCACTTTAAAAAGGGAAACATACAATCAGAGTTTTCTAAATGCATGTTGACAAGACGCAATGCTTCCTGAGAGGATGTTCTTTGCACAGATGCAACAAAATAAGATATTTTGGGTAAGTTTCAATGGTTCCGTTAAAAGCAAAATGGCCATAAACATATATCAGGAGTCCAACTGGAAGGAAAAAGCTGAAAGTTGTAGTTGGAAGATATTACCTCTCATCCAATGTCAGAATATCTTTTCATTTCTACACAGATGACACTCTGATTTACCTTCCACTGAGACCTGGTGCCCCGACAAGCAGAGCTACTGTTTTAAACTAAGTGGCGATAGCTGATGGATGCAACAACATTTTTTTCAACTCAAAATCACAAGCATATCACTGAGTCTCACAAACAGAGAAATAAGCCTTAGTGATAACAGCCTCAATCTATTGTCCACTAAGATGAAGTCTGGGAATACTTTTTGATTCAGATCTTAGCTTTAAAAGTGCAGATCAAAAAAGTTTGTCCAGCCCTGCTTTATTCAGATAAGAACCATCTCTTGACTCAAATTATTTCTCACACACTCCGACCTGGAAAAAGTAATTATTGCATTCATTTTCTCAGCACTCGACTACTGAAACTCCCTCCTTTCTGGTATCACCATAAGTCAGTCTCTCATCTCCAGCTAGTTTATAATGCAACAGTTTGAATTCCACGGCAATTTTTGAGCAATTTACCATTATTTCACAGATTTTCCCTGTTTTTTGAAATTATAGATAATGACTAGTAAAATCACAGATAAAAAAAAAGGCACGTTACCCATAAAAAAAAAGACCAAACCTGTAAATGATGTCCCTTTACAATTTTTGACAGTAAAATTACACCATTTTTACTGTATTCAAAGATACAGATATTTGCTGTTAAAGAAAATGAATGTATATTAAGAACTGGAAAATGGTAAATAATTCTTTGAACTGTAATTCTAAAGATTTTTCCCTGTTTTGTTAAATTATTGAAAATATCTGAGAGAAAAAATGTTAATTTACGTGACTACAAAAAACAGATCAAAACTGTAATTAATGTCCACAAGAAAAATCATCATTTTTACCAATAGTAAGTTTTTATCTTACGTGTGACCAAAAAGTTACACCTGTTATTGTATTTAAATAAGATTTTTTGAAAAATGTCACTATTTTTCAGACATTTGCAGTTATTTTCACATTTTTTACAGATCTAGAATTTTTCTGAATTTGTTTTTATTGATTTAGATTTGTTTTTCTTTTGTCTTTTCTTTCCTTCTTTTATTTTGTTTTAAACAATGTGACAAGAATTAGGCTTCAGAACTGTTTGTAACATTTTATTGATCACATTTAAAGCTTATCAGGGTTTGACGCTGGTTATATAACAGAGCTGCTGAGTCTTAGTTGGGTCCTTCTGTTGGTCCAAAGTCGAGGCTTGAATTTAAGGGTCAGGAAACCTTTGCCATCAGCTTTGGAACAACCTGTCTGAGGAAATAAAGCTTCAGAATCAGCTTTAAATTACTGCTTAAAATCCATTGAGATATATATATATATATATATATATATATATATATATATATATATATATATATATATATATATATATATATATATATATATATATACATATATATATATATATATATTATTATTATTATTATTATTATTATTATTATTATTATTATTATGAAACCTGGGAGATCTGGAGCAGCTAAACTAGGAGTTGACAGGTGTAGGAGTCTAATTAGGAGCTTTAAAAAAGTGCTTAAATGCAGTAAATGTCTCAAGAAAGTGCAAAAATGTTAGGGTAAGAGTTCTAATATTTTGACTATTATATTTTAATATATTGTATTATTTAAAATAGTATTATATAGCAATGAAAATCAAAAGAAAAGATAGTAGATTAAAATTCCTTTTATCAGTTTCTACTTATTTCTGTGATTTTTTTTTCTTTTTTTTATTCGGGCAAGTGTATGATTCACAACATTGACATTCAGTGCAGTCTAAGAAGTTGATGTAGTGTCTTCTACATAATCCTCTAAACGTTTTGTGTTATTGTTGGATTTGTCCTTGAGACACACACACACACACAAAAAACCAACCAAAAAAAAAAACGCCAACCAAGATGACTCATCAGGGCAGAATACGGAAATGAAAAGGGCACCTCCAGAGTCTTTCTTTTCTTTTCTTTCTTTCTGCCCATGAATCATCCATCAAACTTCTCAAGAAGTTGTAGGTTTTTCTCTGGAGGTTTTCTCCCCTCAGTTTCCCTGTGAGGATGAAAATCAGAAGGTTTTCTCGCTTGATCCTGCTGCAGCGAGGTTTCACCCGCTGTTATATAATCCAGTTTCAGTTTGAGGAATGCCGCTCCTGACTTGTTGCCATGTAGGTCCCCGCACATGCGTATTGGTGTTTGCAGTGTAAAGAGTTGCAGTGTCATGTTGGTGCACAAATTCCTCCCCGCTCCGGTTGGACTCCAGCCCGCAGAGACGCAGCGCAGCGACTCCGCGCATTTGTGACTTTGACGCGGATCCGAGCGACCGATCCGCAGGTTTGAGTCCACCGGAGAGGACCGAGAAGCTTCCGCCGGAGAAACACCCTCCTGTGGCCGGACAGATAAAGTCCCCCGCGGTGGTTTCTGGCGTGATTTCGCAGCTGTCGTTCAGGTTGGAGGTGAGTTAACCCACAGCTGTTACAAAACACTTTCAGCCTGTTTCTGAGCGACGTGCCTTTTTTGGATAAAAGTCACTGATATAAGACGCTTCCCGTGAGTTTGAGATCTTATAGCCGAACTCGTGACTTTACTTATTGTGGCAACAACAACTACATTTATGTACAAAAGCCTTCAAGTTTGTTGTCGACCTCTAGTTTATTTCCTCGCTGGCGCGCAGACGCCTGAAAGGGAATTGAAACTTTTACGCATTGTAGTTTGTGCAGGTCTGTAATTCATTTGTAGGAGGCTGAGAGCCAAATGGAGCAAAAGTAGTGGATTTTTTTTTTTTTTTTTGGCTCCTCTTCCCACAGAAACATCATCATGAATAACGAATCCTCTGAAGAGCTGAAATCACTCAGTAGATAACAGAAACTACACATTAAAATAAGCTTTTCGAACTAAAATGCCAAACATTTCTTAGTTCTAGCTGCTCTTATGGGAGCATTTTGCTTAGTTATGTCATTGTGCATTAAATATCTTGTAGTTTTGCTGTGTTTGTGGCAAGGAAGAAGACAGTGGAAGGCGTCTCTGTGACCTTTGTTGTCTGGAATTTCAGATTTGATTAAAAAAAGTTGATTATCGATCAATAATAAGCCAGAAAATTAATAAAAAATACTTTACCAGTGTCCAAAGGGACACACTATTGCAACTACAAGTTCCAAATCCATTTTACAATCATATAAAATGTTAAAAATATATAATTTTATCACATTTACCAATCTGCAACTGTCAAATCTTTGCTATGTTAGGTTGAAAAATTAAGTAGTTAGTATAAAATCAGTTTTCAGAATAATTAATTTCACATCAGTCCACTAATAGAAATGTCAAACAACTGCTTGTGATTTAGTGAGTTTCTGCTAAATAAAAACAAAAATAAAAAGAATGTTCCTAATTAAACATTCAGGATTAAAGAAAAGGACTAAATTCTCATTGAGACCTTAATTTAGCAGTAAATTAGCAGAAAATATCAGTTTCATACATTTTTTGTTTAGTGCATTGAATGTAAGAATTTTATTTTATTTTGTAATGTTGCTCAGACCATAACAACATTTTTAATATGCCATTTTGGTATTTGGGAATTTTTATGAACAGTTTTGAAAAATTTTCATCAGTGATAAAAAATAATTATTAGTAAAAACGTATCAGTAAATTAGGGGGGGAAATGACTCAAATGACACTGCAAGCACCATAAAAGCAAGAATATTCAACTTTTCTGTTGTTGTTTACAGTTGTGTCGCATTTATCAGCATGTCATCAGTCGTTCGTTATGTTCGAAATAGTTTCTGTCCACACTTTTCCAGATAAGAAGGCAATTTTTCAGTTTAATTAGCTCACTGTGTATTTAGTTGTTCCGATATGGTGAGTGTGTGGGCAGGAGGCTCCATTATGCAAAGGTACTTTCAGGCTGGAGCGTTTTTTTTTTTTTTTAAATGTCCTGTGGGGAAACCGTTGAATTCCTTAATATCTGCGCTTCAGCTTTTATCTCTTATATATGACTCGAGGTGTGAGGTGGCACTTTTCACGTCATCTGCAACCTTTCACCCAAGTCAGCTGCATGTGAAGGTTGACAGCGCGGGAGATCTGGTGTCACCGCAGTTACAAAACATTTCAAAACACGTGTGGTCATTACAGCTCAGCACTTTTAGACAACATGTTGACAAAGGTTGAGTGGTGGGACTCTGCTGCTCATGTAAAGCCCTTGCTGCGCGTCGTACATGCAGGTCGAAGCTGCTGCACAGGCCACAGTCGGCAGATCTCCCTGTGCTGTCCTCTATATGCAACCGTCTGTAAATGGTTAACTCTTCTTCTCTCTGTCTCCCCTTTTTTTTTTTTTTTTTTTTTTTAATAAGTTCTGCACTGAGCCGGGCCTCTGATTTATGAAAAGCAAACAGCTCCGGTGCCAAAGTCAATGAGTTACTATAATCGTCTCTTTGTTTTCGTGTCAAAAGTACAATTTTCATGTGATGGATGCCGCTCCTTAACCGAATCGGGCTGTTTTCTTGACGGCAATCTGTCTTTTTCTTAATTTCAAGCAGCAGTTTGGGAAGCAAACGTGACTAAACCAAACTATGCCGCCGCTTGTGGTGTTCCTGGTCACGTTTTTTTGGTCACACAGGCTTTACAACATCAGTGTAGTGGTGAGACCAAATGTCAGCCGGTGTTCTCACAGTGTTACTGCAGACTTGAGCAACGCTTTATAGTAGCCAAGCTCTGCACTCTGAGCTGTAATTCACTGTTAACTCCCTTAAAGCCTGATTAGAAGAGGACAGGCTGATCTATCCAAGCACAAAGGCCCCTTTTTATGGAAAAGTAGCCATACATGTCTCTTGTCGAACCCCCTCGTATCTTTCTTCGTCTGAATGGAGTCATTTTACTCTCCCATTTTGTTTTTCTCTCTCACACTCGCTGTATGCCTCCCCCCCCCTTCATAATCTCTCTTTCTCTGCCCTCCCTCCCTTTCTGTCTGACACTTTTGGTCATATGACAGGCCGACTGACTGCAGGGTCAGATGTGAAGCTGAGTAGATTTCATTGTGCAACTCTGCAAAAGCTGCACTCCTTCACTCCAAACCGGCCTTTTTTTTTTTTTTTTTTTTTTTTTTTAAGTTTTGCTTCGTGCAATACTCACAAAATATGAGCAGAAAGCTGGGAAAAAAAAGTGACGTTCTGTAAATAATTAGCATCGATGCATGGTTTCGTCCCTTTTTGCACAAGAAATGGATCTCATGCTTGCGTGTTTATTGATTCTCGGCGTCCCCTGCACAGATAAAGGCGCTGCAGCTAACAGGCGGGATAACAGAAGTCTTTTCTCGCTCTGGAGCTCAGGAGCTGATTTGTTCTGCTCAGAGCTGTAGCAGCGAGTGACACTGAGGAATGCAGGGATTTCATGTTTACTGGTCAAGCTGTCAGTGTAGGTTTGTATCAGGAGGTGTAAAGCAACAATCCAGTGTGTTTTCACCCTCATGTCCCTGCATTTCTTTGCAGATCTGCAGCTTTGCAACTGTAAACTGATTGTAACGCTTTTTCACTTAAGTAACTTGTAAAAAAGAAGCGGGTATATAAGCTTGCAAGTGAATCAAATCATGTTGGTGATGTTGATATCTTGATTTCGATCAGGCATCTGTGACAAAACAAAATCGGTTATAGAGCCGCATAGACATAGATTTCCTGGTAACGTGTCCAAGCATGCATTTCTGAAGTTTTTAAGAAGCAGAGGGCTTTTATTTTGAAATAATGCTGTAGTTTTAAATGCAACAGTGTCTCTAACAGCAGCAGAGGTTTTTTTTTCCTCTGGGTTTTTTATTACTGCAAACACTGTGAATTCTGAGCTCATATATCTACTGAATCTGTTGTGAAAAACATAATTATCTCCACCACATGAACAAGCTGTGTTGTGATCTCAGTTGGCAGCAGCACAGCTGCTCATCCTTCCATGGTGCAAACACAGAAAGCTTCATAATCATGGAGGAGACGAAAACATAGGAGGAGGTCCGATATTAAGACATTTTTTGTTAAAGTTCTGAAACCCAGCAAGCTATGAGCCACTAAGTAACATTTTTAGAGTTTTAGAGTCTCGTTCTCTAATAGATTTGATCAAAACTTTAATCGATTTTGACCAGAATGTGCTAGATTCTTCTTCTCGTTGAGGTTTAGTTCCTGATTCCCTAAAAATTTCAATATTTTATGATATGATTCAAATGTGCAGAACGATCGAAACATGAGCAGAAGCCTTGCCGAAACATACGAGCCATAAAAGTCCAGTGGGTTTACAAATTAACTACTGCTAATGACAGATTAATTGATGAGAATTGGTGCCACCTGCACATTTAATGAGGCTCCTTCTCCAAACAAAAGACACAAAAGGACGGAATCAATCTCGTCAATATGTGTGTTGACTCAGCAGCGATAATAGTACGTAAGAAAAGTTGATTTATTGGATAATAAATATTTGAAAGTAGTACAGAGACGTGTTGCTTTATATTCTGTTTTAACTTACCGCCTGGTGCCTGGATTTAATGTTTTACATGAAGCATGAATTGTTGCAAAAAAAAAAAAAAAAAGACAGAAGTGGGTGCATAAAAATCACCAGAATGCAGAAAATGAAGTGCCCAGTAAGTTTAAGTAGGAGCACAGAAGTGAATGTGATTCAGAAATACAGCAGAGTAGTTGGTCGCTGACAGATTCTGGTGTCTGTTAGGAATTCATTCATACCTTGTGTTGCTTTAAATGGTGTGAATGTCTGTTCTGTGTTTCTTTATCTGATGTCTGCAGAGTCTCACTGACTCCTCTGTGACTCACTGCTCACAGTTTGTCGTTCAGAGGAGCCTTTTGAAAGGAGAAGTGAGGAAACTGTGTTGTCTGGGCAAAGTTTTAAATATATCAAGGGCAGAAGCACCTCTGTGTGGTTCTGGTAGAGCTGCGATAATTCGTTGATAAATGGATTACACAGTACATTCATACTTTTTCTTTTTTAGCCTCTGTAATGTGAATCGATGTCTTTTTGTGATACGTGACGGATAAGTACATTTTTTTACCGTTTCTTAAACTTTACAAATCTAAAAAATGAATGATCACTTAATTTAAAAAAAAAAAAAACAATCAGGAAAAAATATGATATTGAAAAATATTACATTTGTAGCCCATTTTTTGGCTTATTTGGAAACATTTCTGCCATTTTCTCCTCTAAAAAAAGTCAGTTTCTGGTTGTAGCTTCTCATTCAATACATTGCTGTATTTCTCTATGATGCCATGAATAAAATATTTTTTTCATTATTTTTTACCATTTAGAGTCAGTGATCACTGGATTAATTAAGAAAACAATCGGCAAACAATGCATACTTGAAAAATATTTTTTAAAAATTTGCATCCGAGCTTTTGGCATATTTGAAAAAATTCTGCATTTCTACATATACATCTACATTTTTCAGGAAAAATGCCAAATTTTCTGGTTTCAGCTTCTCAGATGTGATAAATTTCTGTTTTTCTTGGTGACATAATGTTGCTTTTTTATATTTCAGATGAAATGCTCACTTGATTATTGAGAAATTGGTATTTTAAAAGTAGTTAATTGAAGACAGTTTTTGGCGATTTGAAAGATTTCAGGAATCCCCACTAGGAAAAACTTACTCTGACATTTTCAAGAAAAAAATTAAAATATTTTCTGGTTTTTAACTTCTCAGATGTGTCAAATTGATGTTTATTCTGCCTGGTTGTAACAATGCATGAAGTCTTTTCACCATTTCATAACATTTAGACAAAATGATCACTTGATTAATAAAGAAACCCATCAGAAAATAAATTGATACTAAAAAGTAATTATTTGAAGCCCAGTTTTTGGCATATTTGAAAGATTCCATTAATCCCCACTAGGTGAAACTTACTCTGACATTTTCAAGAAAAAATGTCAAATATTTTCTGGTTTGTAGCTTCTCAAATGTGATAAGTTGCTGTTTTTCTTTGTGACAAATTGTATCAAGTCTTTTTTTCATCATTTTTCAACATTTAGATCAAATGATCACTTGATTAATTAAGAAAACAATGCAAACAAATTTATGTTAGAAAACTAGTTATTGGCAGCCTAATTTTTGACATATTTGAAAATTTCAATAATCCTCACCGTTAAAAAATCGCCCTTTCTGTCATTTTTAAAGGAAAAAAAATCAAATATTTTCTGGTTTCAGCTTTTTCCAATGTGGAAAATATATATATATATTGCATCCTTCTTTTTGACATTTTAAAACATCTTTAAAAATTCAGTCCACACAATTAAAACATTGACCTCAGGAGTTAAAAGAGCCATTTTTTTTGCAGGTCTTGAGTCTGTATGAATGAACTTATTTATCTTTTTTAGTTTCCATTTTGAGTTAAATAAGCACCTCGGTTGAAATAAAAGTAAATAAAAATGGTAGAACATTTATTATAAATGATGCATTTACAGACCGGATGGGACAACCTTCTGCTTGAAAAAAGGTTTTTGAAGAAAATCGCTTCCCCATATGAACAAGTACTAAAAATACAATGACTGTTTCTTTTGGTGAAATCTGTGGCATGAAGCAGCTCAACAGAAAACATCTTTTTTTCTGTTTCAGCTTCAGGGAAGTGAAACCTGAAGTGTGTGACTCTCATACACCCACATTTACATACACAAGAGAATCTGATTCCATTAGCTTCCTGTGAAACCACTAAAAGTCTCTCAGCTCACTTAACTTTCTCTGTTTTTTATTCTCACTTGCAGGAAAAGCTTCACTACAGACGTCCTGTTAAAGAAATCTCTGCTACGATACGACTGATTGCGTTTGCCAACCACTTCTTCTTCTCCTCTGGAGCTCTACATGGCAGAGGACTCTCAGAAACATCCGGATGGATTACTTTCAAAGCCCAGAAACTTGTACATTATGGACCAACAGTCATTTAGCGATCGTGGTTTGACTCGCTGTGTGGGAACCGTCTGATCCTGACGTAAAGGCTGTCAGTCATGTCGGAGGCTGGATGTGTGAATGAGGGAGCATCGTGTGGTTTGCCATTGGTCTACAAGCTGGTTTCACCGCCGCGTTCGAGCAGAGAAATACAAAGCAGGAACTCATTTATTGCAGCAAACGGCCTGCTCTGCCTGATCACCAATGGATAATACTGTTCTGGCTTATCTCTTGGGAAACATAGACTCACTGAAGACATTTTTGTGCTAAATCTTCTGCAAAAATGGAAAAACTAAAGACATCTGCTCACTGGAAACTTTACATTCATGAGCTAAAGACCAAAGGAATTTGCTCTGTTGACAGTCTGACCCCAATGGGATAAGAACTGAACTTCTTGGACTTTACAAGACTGTATGACTGAGCAGGTACCGATCACTAATAACTAGAACAACTAAATCTGGAGTTACTGCTACGCACTCTCCAGAATGCATTGCTCACTGAGGAAGAAACGTCCAACACGCGACTCAGATTTCTCAGCTATCGTGGTTCCTTCAATGCACGGGTCCGGATATCTGGACTACACCGTCGAGAATCACGCTTCCAGATCGCTGAAGGTCATGGACGAGTTCAGACGCCATGAGATGTTGTGCGACCTGGTGCTGCACGTCACCTACAAGGACAGGACAGTGGACTTCAAGGTAATTAATAATAATTAGAATAACTTGTGACTGATTTAAGTGCCTTTAATGTAACCCAAAGACACTTTTTGGACAGTAAACAAGCAAAAAAAACACTTAATAAACCAAAATTTAAGTTAAACAGCTTAAAAAGATAATATCAAGCTGCAATATGAACCACACAAGACAGTTAAATGCTAATAAAAATGCCAGTTTGACTCTTGTGATGCTTGTGTGCAGTTTGTTTCGTTATTTCTTTAAATATTCCAAATTTTGTAAGTCTGTAAATTGGTGCTGGCTGAAGATCTTTCACTACAGTTGCAACAAGCACAGTGGAAGCAATTAATCGATCGATTAATACAGATTTAACAGGTAACTGTTGTGATTATTTTTGGATTTTGATTCACTTAAACGCAATTTTTTAGGTAAAAATCTCACACATTCCCAAGTTCTAGCTTCTCTCGTGTGCGGATGACTTCGCTATTAAGATAAGAAACTAAAAGATAATTTAAGATAAGATACAATAAGACATGATAAAACAGAACTTTATTACTCAGAAAAATTACAGGAACGTAAGAATAAACATAAAATGGTAAATATAAAATGTATAATTATTATAAGCCAACAGCAGTACCTAATAGAAAAGCAAAAAGTATAAGTTTAGTAAAAAATAATGAAGCTGAATAAGACCTAGAATTAAAAAGAAAGAAGTAAAGAAAAATTTGAGATAATACTGGCAATGATACTGAAATGAAACTGTAATGTTGTGAATGATAATAGAATCTTGCACATGAAATTATGTTGTTAATATGAAGTGTTTGAGGAGTTTAAGCTAATAGCAGCACCTAATAGAGTACAATACATTTAGAAAAATAAGTATGCTTAAGTAAAGTGTCCTTTTTTTGTACTGCTTTTTATGTAATAGAAATTGATTTTGAGACTGCCTGGACAAAATAAGATAAAGAAAAATATCCCTCAGAGCTTCAGACATTAGTGATGGATACTTTTAATTGCTCTGACATTTTATAGAAATGATTTATCAAGAAAATCTTTAATGGTTAATTGGAGTCCTCCTTCATAAGCTTGCAGGAGGTCATGCTGCAGCACTGTGCAGTCCAGTTTATAGATGATTATTATATTGCTTGCATTAGCAGATTAAGTTTAATTGTTACAGTTGGTTTCAGGGATTGTTTGCAACAAAGCGTGTGTTTTCTGTTAAACTAGTAAGCCAACTTCAATCACTGTTCAGGACATTAAAAGACGCACCCATCTCATTATCTTAAAAGCATTTGTAAAACTGGAAATGTAACATGCAGAGTGCAGACAAAAGATCTGTACACTGATACTGATGGCTCTGAGTTAGCTTAATTAGGTTTGATTTACGTTGTTAAGTCAATTTAGTATATTCATTTCAAATGTTTACAACTCAGTGTTACAAGTCTGTTGGAAAATGAAATTTTAATTTGTGCTTTTGATCAGATGCTGTCAAAAAGCTGCTTTTGGGAAACAAAGAACTGATCAATGACTTAGTTCGTGCTAAAGTAAAATGGGTATATGTAAGTAAAATAGAGTAATAAAATCAAGTTAGAGTTAAGATGGAGGTAATTAGAAGAAAAATATAAAATAATTAGATTTTTTTTCAATTTAAGATGTGGTATAGATTTTTTTTAACCAACTAATGGTGGATAAAAGGGAAATCCGAATTTCTTTTTATGTTTCATTTTATTTTACTTCCTTAACTTTGACTTGTCTTTCAACTTGTCGGCTAACAGGTCAGTTCTAGGGATTTTTCAAATTTAATTCACAAACTGTGCAGTGTTTCACTCCCATCAAACACACTGCATTTTTTTATTGTTTTACTTTTTATTTCCAGGTGCACAGGGTGGTTCTGGCCTCCTGCAGCCCCTACTTCAGAGCCATGTTCACCAGCAGCTTCAAAGAGTGCGGCGCCTCCGAGGTGACCCTGCGCGATGTCTGCCCCCAGGTGGTGGGAAGACTCATCGACTTTGCCTACACCTCCCACATCACGGTGGGAGAGAAGTGTGTGCTTCACGTTCTTCTGGCTGCTATGAGGTACGTAAACAACAGCGCACTGTCTTGGAGAGAAAACCCAGAGCCGCTGAAAACAGCTTTAAGCTCATATTTGCACACCTCTCTTTCAGATTTACCAGTCAAATGCATTGAATAACACTTAAGGTAGACATGTAGCAGGAGAATACACAAGCAGTCGTGTTATTTTCTCCACTTTTCTGACATATTCTACAAGATACCAGATGGAGGACGTGGCCAAAGCGTGTTGCGATTTCCTCGTTAAACATCTGGAGCCGGCCAACGTCATCGGCATCGCTCGCTTTGCAGAAGAGATCGGCTGCACGGAGCTGCACCAGCGGAGCCGAGAGTACATCAACACACACTTCAACGAGGTACGCTGCACACGTGCACAAGTTTTATAAACATGCAATTCTAGGTTTTCTCTCAGAATCTTGTCTAGTCAGGCCACATGGTTTTATCAAGGCTTCACTCTTCATGAAACAAACACACAGGCTGCATTCCAAATCACATACTTTACTTTTCTTTGGGTATGTATTAGAGCTTCTGGGACAAAGTATGGCCTGTTTCATGCAATTGGGACATGTTATTTTGTCATAATCTTGCACCAGCTTTGACCATCACAGTCAAAAGTGTTAAATCTAAGGGCGATCGAGCATTTGCCACCAGGACCCCTTGACTTTAGAACTACCTGCCTGATGAGATAAGGCCACAGAATCAGTGTCTTTTTAAAAAAAAAAATCAATGCTTAAAACCCATTTTTATAGACTTGCTTTTATGTCATGCCATCTATTTAATTAGATTTTTTTTAATCTGTTTACATTTTATTCATTTATTTTCATTAATTTTATTATTTTATTTTATTTCTCTTTCTTTATATGTTTTTAACCTCTGTTTTCTTTTATTCTGCTTGTTCTATTTCCTTAATTTGATAAGACATTTTGGCTCTTTTATTGTTTTATTTGGTGTAGTTGTAGTGGTAAATGTTTCTCATGCATCCTATATACTATCTAATCCACCCATAGCATTTTTTGAGCAAATTAGAATAATTTTCTAACATATTTTTCTCACACCACTGACAATGCTACAGTGAACTTCACCCAGATCACTGACTGTAAACCGTGCAGGAAGGTGGATGTGCACTGAACTGTGCACAAGAACTGTTCGTTAAAAACTTGCTCATGGTTGTGCCAGCGTTTCCAAGCACAGCTGAGGAGAACTGTTTGGTTAATGTCCTACAGTGCTACACCCATGTTTTTCCAGCCGTCGGTGGCATTAAGACTGACGTTAGCTGTGACGAAGGCTGCTTTGTTGTGCAAAGAAACAGAGCTGATTAAAAGTTGTCAATTGTCTGGTCTTGCATAAATGGGCTCCTTATCTGGAATGCAATAAATAATGCAAGTTCACACCTGTTGTCAGCATTGTTAATGTTGACTGTGTTGTTTCTACTGTGTTGAGAAAGCCACTTTGGGTCCATCTGTGGAAGATTTGGCACAAAAAGTACATGCGAGAGCAAATTTCTTTACTTGTCTCCCAGCAGGAGATTCATTCATTCAAGTGTTAAGTTCCCACAGGTCATTTCTTAGCGGTCCGTCTTTTAGTCCACAAAATCTCTGATCATTTTTGCCGTCTGCAGTTTCTTTTTTTTTTTTTTGCAGTTTCTTATTATTTCCCATTTTTTACCTGCTAGCTTCTTTTTCGTCTCCTTCGCCTGCTCTTTGTAGTGAAGTAACTCACATCCAGCTCTGCCTTTTTAGATCCTTCACTGACTTCTCCTGATCTTGTACTTTGCACTCACTCGTTGCCAGTCTGCGCTCCATCAACATCAGCCATAGCGCTCGCTAGCAGCTCAGTACTGAGGTCAGACTGCGAGGCCTGAATCAAAGCTCCTGACAGCAGCTTTTAGCACTTTTTCATCCTGACTGTTCATCATATAGACACTGATTGCATGTCGAAGGCTGTAAGGCACCAAAGAAGCTACAGAACATGGCAGTTTTGATGTGTTTTGTAAATGAAAAGCTAATTAGTCACAACTTGGCAGCTGATCTCTGCTTTGCTTCTTTCATAGTGAATATGTCACATCACATCCTGTATTCATATGTTCTGATAGCTGTTGTAAAAGTCAAGCTGCAGTGTTTAATGTGTACCTAAACCCAAAGACCACTCATCTGCCTCGAGGATAAACTTGGCACTGGATCAGCATGCACTTTGTCTTACTCTTTTCTTGTCACTTTTTTTTTTTTTTTTTAAATAATGGAAACTATATTTGTAAGTGGTCCAAAAAAAATGTTTCATCTTGGCAAGACATTCATCTAAATACAATGTGAAATGTCAGCTGCAGTGTCCCTTTGTTCTAGGTGACCAAAGAGGACGAGTTCTTCAGCCTCAGTCACTGCCAGCTGCTGGAGCTCATCAGTCAGGAGAGTCTCAAGGTGCTCTGTGAGTCGGAGGTGTGTGGCATTAAAAGAACTAGTTAAAAAAACTATGATACAAGCACGTTTCAGTCACAATATGTTTGATTTGGGATAATTTTTGTACTAATTGTTGTTTTGGAAAAATGTGAGGATAATTTAGGTCAAAGCATAGGAATAGTGTTGTAAGATGTTTTTGGTGTTTGCATTTGTGAGCAACAGTCAAATTATTACAGTAACAGACAATGGAGATGCAACGTAAATGTGTAGTTGTAATAATCGAGTTTAAAATAGTGAATTTGGTTTATGAAATTGGAGTTTCGATGTTCCCTTATTGTTATGCCCTGTTGTCTTTTCTACTATTCCAGTGTCATAAGAGAGACTCAGAAAAGCTGAAGGGAGATGCAATATTAAGATTGTCAGTTGTCTCTGCAAAGAGAAATAAATGCATTTTTATTGTGTGCATTAGTTCTTATAATCTTTGCAAACCTCTTTGCAAAACTCTCTTGGAAAGGCTCCATGTCATAACGCTGCAGCGCTGATGCGTCTGCTTGTATTTTGCTAATTTATTCTCACTTTAAACAAGATAACTAAACATTTCTAAATCTAATGTGAGGTCAAAAATTGCACTGATGCCTCGTTCTACACATTTTCCTTTATGTTTGCACAAAAAACCAAGACTAAGTCCATCCCTTTGCTTCTACCACAGCTCATAATTATCAAAATAATTACAATAAATCCAAAAATCACTCAGAATACTACTAGACTTTGATTCATAGGAAAATGTGTACATAACCTCAATACATGAGCAAATTGTGATAATATAGTTAGCAAGCGACACCGAAATAGTGGTTCTAACAAATATTATCATAAATTAGAGTAGACTCAACTTTATTGTCATTGCACACAAGTACTAAGACAAAAAAAAGCAGCTTAGCATCTAACCAGATGTGCATAAGAAGTAAAGCGTATTTTATACAGTACAGGTATATGTAGAATGTTACAGTATGAACACAGGTGTATAAGCAGACTAAATATATGAATGTAATATCTCTAGATAAGAACAAAAAGACTGATCTCATACTAAATGAGACAACCAGACTTACATAAGTTTGCAGAGTTGGTATCAGTTCTGACCCAGTTGATATCAAAATGCCTTTAGATAAAAATGACATGCCACATGTTGATGTGTTTTAAATGAATTTCCCGTCAGGTGTATAAGGCCTGTACCGACTGGGTGCGCTGGGACATGGAGGGCAGAGCTCAGTATCTTCATGCTCTCCTGAATGCTGTTCATATCTACGCTCTGCCTCCGAAGTTCCTGAAGACCCAGCTGCTGTCTTGTCCCATCCTCAGTAAGGTACACAAGCCTTCCAGTGTGTTTTCTTCTTATGGAAATGCTCAGAAAAGATATTCTCTGCTGGTGTTTCATTCTACAAGTGTGATAAAAATGAAGTGCTATATTAACCAATAACAATTTCTTTAATAAGTAACCACTTAGTTAAGTGTTTACTGGTTTTAATTTTTTTTCACCTTTCTTTTACCTTCAGGCCAATTCCTGTAAGGACTTCCTGTCTAAAATCTTCCAGGATATGACGCTCAGGAAGCTTCCTCCTGCACCTAACCGTGGAACCCAACTCATCTACGTGGCGGGGGGGTAGTTATCTCGTATATCCTCAACAATAATGCATTACATGCTGCACACTTAGCATTTTGATGTCTATTACTGATACCGATGGCCACAAGTTAATTATGACATATCGCTTTGTGCTTTTATTGAGCTCAGGCTGTTTTAGATGCATCCCATTGATCCAGAAAGTGACTCAGTCTGACACCTAGTGGATATTTGTGGGTTACACAATCTGTTTTTCTTGCTGAGAAGCCCTGTTTTCTGTTCTGAAATCCCTTTATGTAGCACCGCAAAACTATATTTTGACCTGAAAAGTAAACCAAAAAGTATCCCACCGTGCCTTTTTGTTCACAGTTCCTCTTTGAATCTACAAAGTTTCAACCACAAATGATCTCCTTTGGGTGCACGCCTGTTGGTGGTGCTTTTTCACTTGTGCTGCATTTTTTTTAACCATGTGTTTTGAGCCAGCCTTGACTTATGTAACAGTCATGTTGTTCTGTGTCATAGAGCAACATGTCATAGGACCAGTTTTATGGTATAATGCTGTCATTGACCCACAGATACAGTCAAGGTTCTCAGTTTGTTTATGATTGACTTGTTTTTATTTTCACATCTGCTCCTTTGTGAAATTTCAACATCCACCTTGCATGAATCCTGTACATACAACATATTGTCTTTGGCCCTTCTGTAGTTTTAAAGAATGTGTCTCTTGAGTTCGTTTTATTTAACTCTCTGGACCCCAAGCAGTTTCTGGGCATTTTTTGGGCATATTTTTACTCACTGTAGGCATATTTTTCACTGCAATATAAAGTCTTGCCCCTCTATGGAAAGACTGTTTACAAAATTTAAATTTGTGTTACAAACATTGGAAAAACATGATGTCTGCACACTATAGATAATTTACTACTTGTGTTTTTACAACCTCTGCAAAACTGGCATTTTTCACACATCAACTCCAGATATTCCACCATGCTGAATGTATCTTGCAACGACTCACTGGCAAATTTCTGTATGCCATTTTTAAATCGTGCTCCGTCTACTCTATTTATCAAGTAGGTTTTAATTTCCTTTCAGTCTCTAGTGTCGTCTCCTCTCTGCTCTGTGTCAACACTGCCAACAGTTCAGTGAAAATAGTGCCAGATTTTTGTCACATGACTGGTGGTTGCAGCTGAATTACTTATTGGTTGCACTTTTTTTTTTTTTTACAGAATATGGTGGTTATTTTGGCACATTTTTGAAAGATACAAATAAGATAAAAGTACTTTGATGATGTGTTGCGATTTTAATCTGAGCTTTGGTTAAGTGTACTAGCAGATACCCATCTCAAGGACAGTTAGAGAGTTGAAATTCTGAGGATTCTTTCTGTTTGTTCAGTTTCTGGCTCTCATGACTGGTATAGTTTTGGTGAATTTAGAAAGATAACACACTGAGCATTCATCTGTCTAACTACAAACTCACTGTTTCTCTGTTCAGATACCGCCAGCATTCTCTGTCCTCCATGGAGGCTTATGATCCCAGGAGGAATGTCTGGATAAAACTGGCCGACATGGGGACTCCGTGCAGTGGTCTGGGAGCCTGTGCACTGTTTGGTCTGCTCTACACTGTAGGTTGCATCAGTTCTGTCATATTACCAGTGAAATTAATTTTAATCTTTAAACAAAACTTTAAGGTGCAGGTCAGTTTTATTTACATAGCAGCAATTCACAGTATAAGTCATCTCAAGGTACCTCACATAGTAAGGATAGGACCTTACAGTATCATTTTATAGAAATAAACCCAACAACAACCTTTGAGGAAGCTCTTGGGGACAGAGGGAAGAAGAAACTCCCTTTGAATAGGAAGAATCCACCGACAGAACCAGGCTCAGGCAGGGCGGCCGTCTGCCTCGACCTGTTGGGGTGAGCAGAGAGAGAAAAGACAACAAACAAGACTGGGAATGCTTGTGAGGACAGTACCGAAGATCAGAAAAGTGTAGCTCTGCAGACAAGGGATAAAACAGAAACTATGAGACGGAGAAATTTAGTCACATGCACCGGTGGTATCAATGCGTGAAGATATGCTTAGTCATAGGATGTCCCCAAGCAGCTCAGAGCTATAACAGCATAAATAAGGGATGGTTCAGGGTCGCCTGAGTTGGCAATAACTAGAAGCTTCATCTCATCTTGAAAGTAGAGGAGGTGTCTGAACCCAACCTGGGAGCTGGTTTCACAGCAGAGGAGCCTGATAGCTAAAAGATCTGCTACTATTTTACAGTGGGGTACTATAAATTGCATCTCATCATGCGATGACTTTGATATGGGATGTGGCTCACTCTTGCGTCGTTTTTATCTACATGTAATATTAATTTCCCCACTAATATTTCCTTGCAGAAGTGTGAAAAAAAATCAACAAACCGCTGTAATCTTTATTTTTTAATGTGCACTCAGGTTGGAGGCAGGAACATGTCGCTCCAAAACAACACCGAGTCCAACGCCCTGTGCTGCTACAACCCCATGACGAACCAGTGGAGCCAGAGGGCCTCCCTGAACGTCCCCAGGAACAGGGTCGGCGTGGGCGTGGTGGACGGCTGCATCTACGCCGTCGGAGGTTCCCAGGGCTCGATGCATCACAGCACGGTGGAGAGGTGAGACATTTCTGGGTTTTTTTTTTTTTGCATGAGGCACTCAAGAAATAATGAGTTTTTAATGATGTTTTTTTCCTTACTAGGTTGAATGTAATGAGTGCTTGTTTTTTCTCCTGCACACACTTTGTTAGATTAAGTGCAGCTACCTCCGTGTAAGTATGGATATAATGGCACGAGAGAGATGAACTGAATAGCTGCCATTCAACCTAAAGTGCAGTCAAGAAGTTTGCTGGTATTAGCCTAATTAGACAACAACGTGAGCTCTTTCAAAACATGTCGAGACAAACTTCCCAGGAATGTCGATCTGGTTGGGAACACTTTAAATCTCTGCCAGGAGGAGTTTTAATGCTGTTGTAAATCAAGCAATTACTAAGAAAAAAAAAAAAGAGCCAGAGGATGACAGTTCCTATTGGTACCATTAGCTTTCTTTTCCATATCTAAAGAACGGTGCTTCAAATGTGACCTTAATCCCTTTTTCTCGTGAAAGGTATGGATTTCTAAAAGATGCTAGTCACAAGAGAATTATTAGAACTCATCAGACGCCCGTTGGGAGTCTTCTCATGAGAAGCTGCTAAATATAATGAAAGCTGATAAAACTATTGAAATGAAAATTCAATGTGAAACACATCAAAGGAGATTAGAGCATTTATAGTAATAATAGTTGGCAGAAAAAGGCTTCTCTCCTCAGGATGCTTCCCAAATGAATCCAAGCAACAGGCAAGAGACTCAGCAGGGAGTCATACCTGCTTGCTAAATTGGGGGGAAAAAAGCATAATTTGTCACTGATGCATTGTGTGTCTTGCTGCAGATGCATAATCAAATAATTTTAGTGTTCGCAGCCGAGTGTCGTCGTCAGTAAGATCATCCAAGACTTAAATTTAGTGCTTTCCTAAAGGGCACTTTGCCAACTTTAAGGGGAAACTGATGTAATATCAGCCACCCTCCTATCTGCAGTTTACAGCTGGAATACAGTCAATGCCAACATACTTTTAATCATTAACCAGTCAGAGTACATGCAGTCCAGGCTGCCTCACCATGATTCAGGTCTTTTTTGTTTGTCTCCTCTCAATGGGAAAGGAACTGTTAGAGATTCTAAGAAATGTGCTTGTTTAAAGTTGGAGGGTTAGACAAAAAGATGGACATTAGTCACATATCTGCTCATTAGCTGCGGTGCTTAACTTAGTTTAGGATAAACACTGTGAACAGTAAAGCTAGTTTGCTAATGTCGAAAGATAAACATATGAAGGCACCTTTAGAGCTTTTGAATTAACATTTTATATTTAGTTTGTTTAATCCACACAAAAAACAAAGTGCACGAGTTAAAAGTTGTGGAATCAGTGCATCATAAACTGTAAAAATCAGTCTGTTGTTACACTTGTTTTTGTATTTATTGTAATAATTAGTGAACCGAAGAGCTGCTGGTAGGAAGTATTTTCTTTATTTGTTCATTCGTTAATCTTTAGACAGTCAGGCCAGCTGTTTCCTCCTGCCAGCAGTTTTCATGCCAAACTACATTAACCCTCTGATTCCCAGGCTCTTCATATGCATTTTTTCTCCTTTTTTTAAATTCACTTTTAACTACAACATAATGTCCTATGCCTTTATGGAAACTTCATAACCAAAGTTAGAAGTAGAAAGCACTCAAAAATATCTTCTGTGCAGTATTACAAACTCACAATACAATAAATCATTTAAAAACGGGAAAGTGAAATTCTTTTATTATTTATTTTGCAAATAATTGAAATAAAAAAACCTGGAATTAACATAACATTTTTCCAAGTGCTCATAGATGTTCCCAGAGCTAGAAAAAAAATGGCAACTCTACATGCTTTAGATATTCTTACAATTTTAGTTTCTTTTCACACTCGTCCCCTATTTGCTCTGTGTACACAGCCTGCAGTTCAGCCCAGTTTAGCCTAAATAGTGAAAGAATTTTTGTAAAATCACGTTTTTTGCAGCCACTGTTGCACCGAGGGACACAGAAATTTTGTACTTTGACAGAATCTGCTTACGAGAAAGTGTTTATTATTGGCAAATAATTAAATAAGACCAGTAAAGCAAAATGATGATGAAGTTTCACGATTTTAAGCTTTGATTCGATGAGGGTTTTTTAAGAATTGTTGGACAGTTTAAGATACTTTCTGTTTTTACAGTTTCTAACTCTGATAAATGGTGTAATTTTGGCATTTGGCAGGTAACATGCCTTTTAAACCTGCTGGCTGGCTTTGAGATCCAGAGGGTGGAGATTAATTCAACCGTAGACCTTTAAGCCTGATTTTTTTTCACCTCTGGCACACTGAAGATTTGATGTTTTTTATGATGTCTGCTGCACTCCATGTCGACTTCCTTGTCTCTCTCTGCTCTCGCTCGTGTTACACCATCTTTGGCTTCAAATAAAGCTCGTCAATAGTTGCCAAACATGGTTGCCAGCTTAACCTAATCCACTTAAAGTTGACTGGCTGGTGCAGATTGAGGAGGTTGCTGCTCACAGCCTGCTCCCCCGATTCCTCTGAATCAATTTAATGTTTGCAGCCCCGATTTTAATCGAGTAATATTGCAACGTCATTAGTGAAATGTCAACAGATTATCGCCACACTGACCACTGTGCATAAACTGAGTGACTGCTGTTTGGTTTGCAGGTGGGATCCAGAGTCTAACCGCTGGTCCTTTGTTTGTCCGATGTCGATGGCTCGCCTTGGGGCCGGAGTGGCAGCCTGTGGGGGGGCTCTGTATGTGGTGGGGGGGTATGATGGACAGAACCGCTGGAACACTGCTGAGAAATACCAGCCTGACACTAACAGCTGGCAACAACTGGCTCCCATGAACACTATTCGCAGCGGACTGGGTGAGTCTATGTGCACTTCTGAGCCAATTTAAGAGTTAGACAAACACAATTAGGACAGTTAGCATTTCATGGAACTCAAATTAATAGATTTAGATTGTGTGTGGGGGTCTGCGTATGTGTTGTTGTTTTTTTTCTCATGCTTGTGTTTACTAGTATCCCATAAGATCTTGCATGCTTTCTGGAGTTTGTGGCCCAATTTAGGGCTTCAGCCAGCAGCAAATAAACTTAACTTTAAACTGGAAACACTGTTGACTGGAAACACTGTTTTACTAGTTACTGGTAGAAACTTTAAACTGGAATCATTGTTTACTATCAGTGTCACATAAAGCACTGTTTACTAGTAGTGTCACACAAATACTATTTACTAGTAGTATCACATGAACACTGTTTACTAGGAGTGTCAGACGAACACAGTTTACTAAATAAACACTGTTTACTAGTAGTGTCCCAAAAAGACTGTTTACTGGAACTGTCACATGAATACTATTTACTAGTAGTGCCACATAAACACCGTTTACTAGAGCTGTCACTCAAATTCTATTTACTAGTCGTGTCACAAACAGTGTTTACTAGTAGTATCACATAAACAGTATTTACTATTTACTAGTAGTGCCACAGAAACAGTATTTACTATTTACTAGTAGTGCCACAGAAACAGTGTTTACTAGAACTGTCACACGAACACTGTTTACTAGTAGTGTCACATAAAAGCTGTTTACTAATAGTGTCACACGAACACTGTTTACTAAAGCTATCACACAAATACTATTTACTAGTAGTGTCAGATAAAGAATGTTTACTAGTAGTGTCACACAAACACTGCTTGCTTGTAGTGTCACATAAGATCTTGTGTGCTTTCTGGCATTTCTGGCCCAATTTAGGGCTTCAGCCAGCAGTAAATTGGTTTAACTTTAAACTGGAAGGAAACATCTGCCTTGTGCTGTCCTAACATTTAACAAAAAATCAACCTATCAGTACCTCTAATTGAAGTGTTATCCCTGGAGTTTCCACTGCGCCTGCTAAACATATTGTCCCATTGTAAAACTGCACTGTGTTGCTTCTTCTTACATAGCAAACATACAAACATATTTGAGAAAGACCAGCTGTTTCCCCATTTCCCTTTCTGATGGCAAAATAAAATTCACCTGCCGCTGAATATTTTTGAGATTGACAACAATTTTCTCATCAGACACTTTACAATAGCTTTCCCTTTTTTCTATTTGCTTTTGCAGGGCTGGTGTGTATGAACTCGTACCTGTACGCTGTAGGAGGCTACGACGGGCGGTCGCAGCTGTGCTCTGTGGAACGTTACAACACCGTGAGGAACATCTGGGAGCCCAGAGCCTCCATGCAGTACTGTCGCAGCGCACATGGAATCACAGTCCACCAGGGACGCATCTTTGTCTTCGGTCAGTCACATCACCAATCGCAGTGACATTTTAAAAGGATGTAGAGTGAGAGAAAATGAACCAGAAGAGCTTGTGATAGAGTTTTTTCTATTGTTTCTGGTTCACAACTGATTACAGTTGACTGTCTGCAGTTAAACCTGTTTTGTGCATTATCGCTAATCAAGCTTTTTTTTCCCACATATTTAAGACAGTTTTACATTTTTATGAGTATAAGTGCCTCTGTGGGCTGCAATGACTTCCATAAACATGTTGTCTTTAGGATTTTTTTTTTTTTTAAAAGTACTTTCATTTTGTCTCTTCTAGAAACTATTTCTAGAAAATGTCATGACACTTGCTAGCATCTCAGCGTAAAAAGATACATACTGATTCACTAATTAAATAATCTGGATTGACTAGAAACTAGATCAGTAGGTGATCCACTCTTGCTACAGTGGCAGCTGTATTTTTTTTCCTTTTTTTTGTTCTAATGTTGCTCATTGAATCAGTGTAGTTTAATTAAATAGGCTAACGTATGGTTCAGATGTGAAGAGTAAACAGATTTGCAGCAGGCAAATTAAATGTCACATCAGGAAGAAATAACAAGTAAATTAAATCAACAGTGAATCGAAGAGTGAAATTCACCTGTTTTACGAATGCATTTGTGAAGTGAGAAATAAATTGCTTAAAGACAGAATAATTGAATTTAATTATTCATTGATATACAGTAGCCTAATTTGTTTATTAGCAGCTTCATTAACTGTGCTGTTCATGTGTGGCCATTCAGGAGGTTTTAACCAGCACGGCTTCCTGTCCAGCGTCGAGTGTTACTGCCCAGAAAGAAATGAATGGACTTGCGTCACCGACATGCCTCTCGGACGCAGCGGCATGGGCGTCGCCGTTACCATGGAGCCGTGTCCCGGCAGCCTGCCAGAACCAGAGGAGGACGAGGATGGAGCCACGTAAGATGAAATCTATTGTAGCCTCAAGTGTTGGATTCACTTTTAAGTGGTGCTGCTTTTCAAGACGGGGGGCCCAAGTGCATCAAATACAAAAAAAACATTCCAAAATAAAACTCCCCACGTCTCCCTGCCATCGTGGATCGTATTTGTATCGCACTAGCGGATACAGCTACAGTCTGTGTGGGAACTTTGAAGAGGAAGACATTTATGTCTACGTCTGCTTCAAGTGATGCAGAACAAGCGGTAGCATGACAGAGACCTCACAGTGAACTGGTGCTACTGATGTAAACTCAAATAATATTTAATTAAATGTTATTCTTCAGCCTTTAATCTCTTTAGTGCTCGGTTTCATTTGTAGATTTACTTGAACGTCCTTCTGTGTGTCCTTCTTTCTGATTCCTCTACCTACATGTGTCTGTTTCTCTGTCCAAAAGAGCACTTTTTATGTGTCCTCTTCATTTTGTGCCAAAGTAGTTCCATCAAAAGCTGCCATTTTATATGATTTTGTGCGTGTGTGCAATCACTGTATTTTATTTGATGTCTCTGAAAATAAATTGAATCAAATATGTAAAGTATGCACTATTCGTTCTGCACGTTTCTGCAGATGCGTTTTACTGACCTCTGGTGATCCCAGGCTTGAAAGTTCCACGGCTTTAATATGTAACAGCGTCGGCTTTACCACTAGATGGTGGAATAAGTCCAAAAACAGCTGCAACAAAAAAATGTTTTGTCTGGTTTTCTGGTTTGCTGTGTAACAGAAGAACTCCAGTGACGCTGACAGCTTAAATATAACAAAGCAAAAGCAGTAAAGGCTCTAAATCTGGTTACATCTGGATGCACAATTATATAATCACCAAATAATATATCTATGGAGTGTGTGCACTATGAGCAGTGACGTCCGGTTTGGATAAAGAATATTTGTCTTGCTTTATACCTCAGAATAATTAGAGATAACCAGCAGAGGCCTTTATTCCAGCAGTCCACAAGAAAGAGAGTGTTGGAGTCACTACAGTGTTGGTCATCAACCGTAGACGTCACTCTTGTGTTTACCTATTTCTCTCTCTGTCCCTCTGTGCTGCTGTTGTCTATCTCCTCTATGGCTCACCTGCAGTTATCCCAGCAGGACGCCAAAGAAGACAGTTCTGGACTGAGCTATTATTCAGATACAGCCTCTGTCTTCTCATCATGTTTTCTGATGAGATTTCCAACAGAGAGAAGACACCCAAGAAAGTGTGGGGAAAAACTGCGTAGATGTGTTTTTATTGCTTCTCTGGTATAGTAGGTGTACAAGAGGATTATGGCATCATTGTGTTCATCTCCTATTCGAGTGTATCTCAGATTTCAAACGTCCATTTATTGCATTCATTATTGACAGAACAACCTGTTGGGCGGCGAGCAGAGATGGAGCAGAAAGCAGTTTCTGGTTTTGCATTGGGGCCCCAGAGAGCGGAGAGGGCTCTTACTCACTACTTACAGCCCTGTACACAAGACCAAGTGACTCACATGGCGAACGCATGACGCAGGCATCTCGCTCGCACATGGATACACAAATATGTGTGCCCGCACACAAACCCATTTGTCCTTTATCTGTCGCACACAAACACACTCGCATATGTGTGTGTGTGCACACTCGTGCAAAACAAAGCTGGCCGTCTCTTATTCACAGGCTGTGGAAACAGATTTGCCTCAATGTGCTCATTGTCTCATGAGGGGAGGGGAATCAAGAAAGAGATGTAGCACTGTACAGCAGGGAGATTTGCCTTCCGTAGAGAATCAGTGGAGGAAAATTAGTACACATACAGATGTAGCCTGTTGTACCAAGTCCATCTTTTGCCGCGCAGTTGCGCAACCCCAAGAGGAACTGCTGGAGGAGAGAATCTTCCTCTGATGGAGCAGAAGAGATGCAGGGATGGAAAAGGGGACTGCTGTCATTTATCAGAACCGGAAAAACCATTTTGCCCAATTATTATTATATGGTCCACAAATGACAGAAAGGACTTAATCGTGGCAGTGCACTTGGATGCATGGTGTTGCACAGCTACACAAACACACAGAAGAGAGCAAAAAATTGGACCTGGCCACTTTAAATGAACTCTGTGTGGAGAATGCATATGTGACGTCCAGCTAGGACCAATGCGTGAACATGGGGAACTGATTGAATCTAAAAGAGCTGATACTATCATCAATCATTGCGTAACAGAGCTACGCAGCATGTTGAAATGTACATGTGGGGATTAAAAAGTCTGCGGGAGCTTGGAAATGCCATAAGTAACATAGAGTATGTTGTAACACCGAGTCTGTTAAGGGTGAAGGAAGCCTGAAGGGGCCCAAAGCAGCCTGTTCCATCACCCAGTATTACAATGAGGCTTATCCTGTTGGATGTGGCTTATTAGGCCTTATTCAGATCTGCACACAGGCAGGAGGTGGAATCAAGGCTCTATAGGATCTGAAGAGGTGGTGGGGGCTTTTTACGCCAGTGGGCCTGTAGCTGGATGTGTGTAGGTGTGACCTTGGGAAGTGATGACCTCATCAACATCCCTGCCTGCAAAGCTAATCTGTTACATTCTGAAGGATGCTCCTACGATGGAGCCACCCATGAAGGTGACATTGGTGAGTGGGGCTGGTGGCGTGGAAACACACACCCCCTCGATGAGGCAAACACATTCAGATGAGGATTACGAGCACGCAGATGCGTGTGAGTACTGTACATGCATGCAAATACTGTACCCACATTAGTCACCTAACGTGGACAGAGGCTTGAAAGTGAAACCACCGAAGCTGCGTGAAAGTTGAGAAGACGATCACCCACACGGCTGCAGCAGGTGTTTCTGCAGGATTGTGGTTAAAAGGTCAGATTGCTGATTTGACCCCCGAATGTTCAGAAATTATTTTTTCTTTAGGAAACACTGGACTCAACCAAACTTCTTTTGCAGTCAGCAGGTTAATAAACACCATTCAGAGCTTCGAATGCATCAACCGAGAACAATGATAAAACCATTTATGACATGTAATAGTGTTCGCATGAATAATCCTCACTCTTTGCGCTGCAAGCAGATGCCCTTGAGCAAGGCACGTCCAGCTGATGCAGTGCAGACGGACTGGGGAAGGTGTTGGGATGGCTTGTGGGAGGGGAAATGAGCGAGAACCTGCACATATAGCCAATACAGCATCGCAAGATCACAGAATATATAGCTATTCTTGTAGATTTGATTTATTTATTTACTTCCTGGTTTTTGCTGCTTTCATTGTGAGTTTGAAAAGATGCTTTACTGCTTGATGCTCGGCTGAAACTGAGCATCGTGTTAAGCGTGGCTTCACCAGATGGAAGCATCATCTGCATTCACATCTGCAGGAGGTAAAAACTGCACACAGAGTTGAGAAATCATACTTGAATTTCACGTGATATTTTACCAAGGCTTAGAGTGAGGTTCACTCTGGCCCTCTACATGGTGACCTTTTTTTTTTTAAGATCACTGTGAAATTCTGCCACCATTCCTGCAGTAACGTACACTTTCTGTCAGATGTTTGCACAGCGTTTATCAGAGTGTTTGTTATAATCATATGCACAGAGATTTCTGCTGCTGCTGCTGCTGCTGCTGTTGTGTTTTTTCCGTTGCTGATGGGAGCCTGCCTGTTGTGAGCATGTAGTGCGGCCGACTGGTCTGTGTGTTCCCTTCAACTGTGTTTCTCTCAGACTCGGAGGAAAGCATGAGTGGACGGTTTCAAGCTCCCCTCTCGCTGAATTGATTCTACTATGGGTCCTCTAGAAACACGGCGCCGAAACACAGGGGAGCCCGACTCTGAGCTGATATTTATTTCCACCTTTCCCAACACTTTTAACGATCCACATTCAACGAATCCATGTCTGTTACTTCTAAATATTATGTGTGATTTAGTTTAAGCGAACGTAACGTCCGCTGGCTCCCCCTCTCCCGGAAATGCACGTTCCCGTCTCCCCCCTGTACCCAAACATGGTATATTCCACAATTTATTCCAGGGAAAGACTGACAGTTTTTTGGGTCATGAAGCAGCTGTTCAAGTCAGTGGTTCGTCCTCCCTCCGCAAGAATAAGGAATTAGTACATTTCAAATTAGATAACGACAAACGTTGGTGCAAGAAGAGGAAAAAAGTATGACAATATGTCCGCGGCACAGAATAAAGCGTTGAAACTTGATTTTTTTAAAAAAACTTTTATTATTATTATATTGTCATGCAAAAAAAACGTTTATTTTTCTCAGCTCATTTCACTTTTCATCATATTGTGAGCTGTGTTTTGTTGTTTGTATTTTTGTGGCCTTTTTACTGCAGGGGGGAGCGAACAAGTAAAGCAAATTCTCCCTTTTTAAAAAAATAAATAAATAAAGGTTGAGAACTCACTGTCTCACACAGAGAGTGTAACAGCTACAGTAGAAAGTGGAGTTGAACAATGCTGGAATGACTGTTGACCTCTCCTCAATAAATCCAGTTAACGTTAGGTTGTGCCTCGGCGATCCATCAGCCTCCTGTGCGGGTTTAAATGTATAATTCTGCTCCTGTTTTGGAGCTAGACAAGATCTTGACCACACTTGGCTACTCAACATGTAAATTTCATCATCAACGCATCTTAGAAAGCCTTTCAAATCTGTATTAATGTGGATTTTTTTTTTGCATTCGTGCATTCACCTGGCTTCAGAAAACATTGTTTGTGCTCACAAGGAGTGGCTGAATTTGTGCTCAGGGCTGCATATGTGTGCTGCTGATTATTTTTTGTGCATGTGTGTGTGTGTTTGTGTGCGCACAACGTGGGTCAAGCCCCTTGGAAACAGCAGCAGAGGTCCTCTGCTTTTAAGTGGATTAAAACTCCAGCACAATCCCCAGGGCCAGCAGGCATTGGACAGACTGGGTGTAGTTTAGATGAGGACTTAAGACTGATTATCTCTCATGCTGCCTTTGTTTTTTGCTGCTACTGTTGCGTGTATGGGTAATGCTGTACAGTATATGGAAATCTGTATGCTGTACATATTAGCAGAGAAGCAGGTATTCCAGTCCGAACATCAGTCGTATTTTTCCTCATCTGTCCTTTTGCTGAACATCAGTCCAGAGCTGCACTTTGAACATCAGCTGTTACCAACTTTGCCGAGCTGCCGCAGTGGAAAGATTCCTCAGCTCTGAATGTATACCTGCAGATTGTTTATGTTTAGTCTGCCGTCATGCAGCCTGTCTTATCTGCGCTGTAATATATGAGCTCCTGTTATGGTTTCCCTGCGACCCAGTGTGTCACTCCCATACTTCTTGCAATGTGTCAGCACCAATTAACCAGGTCAATATTTCTGTGCTCCAGTTGTTGCAACTCTGATTCCAATTCGGATTGTGTTAACCGGCACGTTTGTCTGCCTCCTGCCTTGTACAAACAACTTTTAGTCATTGTTTTTGTCATGTAAAACCAACAGATGCACACATTAACTTTATTATTTAATATCTAAATATGTGGGTTAGCATTTGTTTTCATTTTTGCGGATCAAGAGCGACTTTTCCTAAATGTAATACAGCACAAATTGTAAGACATGGCCTCTAATGTTGTGCTATGCAATACATTATTATGAATACAGTGGATGCTTTCCTTTTTATGACTTCACAGGATCTTCATGAACTCTATAATCTTCTTAGGATTTATGAAGCTTGGAACCAATGAAAAATATTAAATCATCCATTTTTTTTCCACTTCCACACATGTTGGAACAGAAGAACAGCCATTGTTATATTAAATGAGCACAACTTGAATTTGAAAAATCATGACAATGTAAAAATAAAGTTACACACTGTAAGTATAATGCCTCATGTGTGGATCTGGCGTCAGAAATTTCATCTTTCCCCCTCCTCTTCTGTAGCTGTCCACTGTATACAAGCCAGTGATGCAGAGATGCAGTAAAATGAATCTTTATGAAGTAATGACAGTTAAACAGTGGTGCTTCCAGCCAACGAGATAACAATATCTTTGGCATACAGAAGGTGATGTGCTCTACTTACCTGCAGCTACCTCCGTCGTAGCCTAAATAATGTCACATCTGCACACTACAGCGTATATATAGCGGGTTTATCTGATAATGTCTGTAACACTAAATTTTGTCCTTGTAGGTTTGTCAGTATGGTCCTATTGACTTCAATGTAGCAAAAAGTTTAGATGGTTAAATTGGTGTAGATTTCATGGCATAAGTCACCTCAAATGCTATGTATTTACTTATAAATCTATATGCTAAAAATGATGCAGAACAGACACAAAATGGTGCATAAATATTGAGCAGAATGCAGAAAATTAAGCACTTAATGCTCTGGTTTCCTAGACTCCTGCTTAATGTGTCCCCCCAACTGTAAATGAAATCTTCTCCCATGGAAATACATAACCATGGATGGTTATGTGTATCATCTTCCACATACCAATCCAGCACCAGCCAATTTCCGATTTTGTATGTCTCTGTTTACTTCTATTTTTTCTACGAATTCTGTGCTTATACATATTTTGCATAATTTCAGCCCTTTGTGATCATTTTTGGTTCCATTTTGTGTTTCATTTTGATAATTTTGTGTCTTTCTATAGTAGTTTCAAATCTCATTTTGGTGGTTTGTGTCTCTAAGGGTGCATCTAAAGATATTTTTGCATAATTTTGCTTTTCTTTAATTGCTTCAACTGATAACATACACTTACATTTTAACTTACCACCATTTCAATACAGTGGTTAAGTTTGAAGAAACATTAATGTCAGACAGAGAGTGTTAAAGGTACAGTCAACCACAATTTTTCCTGAAATTACAATATTAATTAAGATTTCAATCCTGGTTCATTTGGTAACACCAATAGTGCAGCATAATACTACAGAAAACATTCCTTAAATGTGTCACAAGTACAACAAAGGCAGTAAACTGAGAGCAACAGCAAATGCAAATTGATGTTTACAGTCAGTGCAAACCTCAGCGACAAATAAACTGCATTTCCTGTTACCATGTTTCACCAGTTGAATGCTTTTATTGTAAAGCAGCAGCAGAAAGAAATGTTGGCCACAGTATAGTAACTTAATGCACTTCTGATGAAGCATTAGCAGAGAGAACAGTAAACATTAAGGCCAATGTCACTGATTTAACATTACACACAGCAACACTGTATTACAAGCTGCATCGCTTCCATAGAATACCAATACAGTGGCCCCAGATTGCACAGTTACACTATGAGCATAAATGAGGTCCATAAAGTTGTTTTATAAAATGCTAGATAATCTGACATTTGAGTTGTAGAAAAACACATTTACACCATCACTGACACATATTTTCAAGTTGTCACTTGAAAATATACTCCTTTGGTGGAAATAAAAAAGCATTTAACAAAATTTTCCATCTATCATTAATGTGGCAACCTATGCATATGAATATTCTGTTAAAAGCACCTTGTTTGCGTGCACAAAGAAGGCCACGCTATTCAATTCTCCGTCCTCTACAGATGGGTATGTTGTCTAAAAAGTTCCAAAATGGAGGACTTGTGACTGAGAACAGAAGGGCGCACAGGCAGGCTCAGAAGGACCAGCAGCAGATTAGAAAAATGGGTAAAAAGCAGCATCAAGGATCACTTCAGAGATCAACTAGAATTACTAGAAGCAACTCAGTTCACAGACCATTTGAAATGAGATCAATGAGTATGACTAACAGTGACAGTGTTATGGAAATTTCTCATGAGCTGAAACAATAAGAAAGCTAGTATAACATTTAAAAAAAACATGCACAGAATTTGGAGTTGTCTGCTATTTTCAGATTAGTTCAACTTTCTGATGGTAGAAAGTTTGAACACAGACAGGGGATGCATTGGGAAACTTTACTCTGAGGTTTTCTTTACAAAGGTGTAGATGAATTATTTACTGATGGAACCATAAAACTTGAAATGTAAAGTGGGATTTTGGATACATCAGTGAGGAAAAAGATGTATATATGGATATATCCACCGCAGCTATAGAGACTAGTTGATTTCACCTTCAGAAGTTGAAAAAGTGGTTCTGCGCCCATGGGTAGCAAACAACATAATAAAACATAGTAACTATAATCTTTAGGGTTGCCACTATTTGATGGCCAAAACACTTTTCAATCAATATCATCAACCAGTCGCTGATCCAAACTCTTTCACTCTTGACTCTAAATGCATTGAGTTACCAGTGCATTAACACTCAGATCAACTGTTACTTCATTTGGTATAATCAGTTCTGAATATAATGTAGTCTACACCTAGGGCTGCATCTAACAATAATTATTAGATTTTTCATACTCAATTAGATTAGCAATTACCCAAAATCTCATTAGCATTTCAGCCATCATCTAATCGTCATTATTTAATTTCCACATCGCTGCTGTGTTTTGAGGTCAACAATACTAATAGTTCATATTTGCCAGATGCCAAATCAGCTAAAAACTGGACCTCAAATTCAAAAGATTAATTTAATCACTGTCTGTTAGAGCAACTTTTCAGGAAAACCTACATTTTTACTGAAGCACTATACTTAAAATGGTTATCACGTAAATCAACTTAATCATTAAAGCACTATGCAACTAAAATAATCCTTGGGAAATGTACCACTGTGGGACAAAGAAAATAACAAACAATTCACTGACAGTAGCAACAATCTGTAACATTAGGTTACATTAGTTTTCTCACTCGTAGATGGTTGTTAAATTAAAAATATAAAATGGCCTCATCACCAGGTTAGTTGATGCATGGTACAACATTACAATACCATAACATTAGTCATGCAGAAATTACTTTGTACACTGGAGTAATGACAAGATATTGAAAAAAATCATGCTTTGATATAACGCAGCTCTCTATACAATACATTGTAGCTGGAACTGGTGATGTCATTAAGTCACTCCCACTAACCCTGCTGTTGTCAATGACGGCTGTTCAAGAGTTTCTCAGGAACCACTTTTACAAATGACTTCACATTTCACACTACATATCCTTTGGTTCTCAGTAATATACCCACCATGTTTGGAGTAAACCAAATGAGCAGTTATCAAGATATGCAAAGAACAGACACACACATACACACACACACACACACACACACACACACACACACACACACACACACACACACACACACACACACACACACACACAGAAGTTACTCTAGTTTTTAGTGAGATGGGTAGTGCTTCTCGATCACGCAGCTTGAAGCAACTCTCATGTCTACCAGAGCCAATCAAAAACTAATGTTAACTTAGCAAACACTGGCACTTTGCAACCATCATTCACGCTCTTTTGCCACCAGTTTTCTCATAAGATGATCCACCAGATTATGTGTTTGCTGCAGTCAATGGGAACATTTTATGGTGGCGTTCTTATCTTTTAATCACATAGATTCAAAATAATGAGAGCGTTTCTGGCAGTAAAAGGGAGTAATTCAAATATTCTGAGAGTAATAAATCTCGTAGAGCTAATTTGTACAGCGAGAAAGCAGCTTCAACATTAATTATGACAAGTTAAATGTTTAACAAGTTAAGTAGCGCTCTTTAGATTGGGATCGAGAGTTAGGTGGTTGTGGTTTGGTTGCCATTTCTCTTGGCATATCTCCAGTCATTATTGATGGACTGAGGTAGATAAATCTCTTTTAAGTGAGCCCAGAATCATTTTACAACAGCCTATGTACAGAATATAATCATAATTGCAGCAATCACTGCCAATTTGTCCCCACCAGCAACCTGATAAGGCATATTTTTCCAGAGCAGAGCTGTTACATTGTTAAGTTCGCAAAGGCCCTGATTGGACAGAACCTAAACCTGACCTCAACCCTCACCCTGATTGTTCATTTCTCTCACTGCTGTTGTCACATGTAACCCATTCAAGTGCAATCATATGATTTGTCTGGTCAAGGGCAAAAAAATGCAAAAAAAAAAAAAGAAAACTGTTATTTTATTGGAAAATTTTGCAATTATCTTAAATATGATAGTTGCTACGTTCGGTTATACAGTCACTTTATCTACAGCAAATATTTCAGGCCACTGTTGTTGTTGTGGTCACTTGTTGAGTTCTTTGTGTAGTCCCTTATGAAAGATATATTCCATTTTAATTCCATTATTCTGGAGAACCTGGATTTGTCCTTCCACATTGTGGTTTTGCATTTCCAACTTGTGTTGGCAAACTTTTCAATCCCTGTGATTTTTCAAGAACTGTGCAGCTGCTCAGGCGTCGACCCCTTCAGCCGGCTGCTGAATGATGCTTTCAGTGTTCGTGCTACCATATTTACTAAACCAAGCCTCAAAACTCTCCTTCATGCTCACTACACATCTGGTTTCCTAGGACACTTGTGGTTGCCTAGGAATGATGTTAGGTTTTACATGGTGATGACATCACCACCACCACCACCACTCCCCCAATCCTCAGTGTTGCTGTGGCTCTAAAAAAGCAGGTTTAAGTGGCCAGAACAAGGTCAATTTTAATGTTTGAGAACATGTTTTTTGGTTTTTTTTTTTTGCAATGAAAATGCTCCAGAAATTTTTCAGAAACAGATTCCAACATCGGCCCCTTGTTGGTGGAAAAGCCTCAGGGGTGAAATGGGATCAGGCCCCACAGAACCCCACAGTGCATGTGTCTGTGTGTGCTTGGTGGATGCACATGTACCTGTATGTACATGAGCGTGTGTGTGTGTGTGTGTGTGTGTGTGTGTGTGTGTGTGTGTGTGTGAGCGTGAATTTGTGTGTGTGTGTGGGTGCAGATGAAAGTGTGTGTGTTTGTGTCTACTCCCGCCAGCCTTTAATGGGGATCATGTGTGGAGTCAGCAGCGTAGACACACAAAAACATGGTAACCCCCACCCCCCATGCACGGTCCGCATTAACACTCCTGTGCACGCAAAACGCACGCACGCACACACACACACAGACACATGCGCACAAATACGCACAGCACAGAGCGTGCCTCAGTCAGCGAGTTAAGAACAACTCCTAGGGGAGATAAAGCACCAGTTTTTGTGAGTGTGTGCGTGTGTGCATGTGTGTGTGTGTGTGTGTGTGTGTGTGTGTGTGTGTGTGGCAGAACACACACTCAGTTTCAGAAGGATGGGGGATGGTGGGGAGGGGAGGGTGGAAGGCTAAGGGGGAGGGGAGGTAACGAGAAGGAGGGGGGGTGAGGAGAGAAAGGAGAAAGATATGGGCAGTGAGCAAAGGCAAAAGGATGGAATGGGTGTGTGTGTGTGAGAGAGAGAGAGAGTAAGAGTGTGTGTGTGTGTGTGTGTGTGTGTTTGTGTGTGTGTGTGTGTGTGTGTGTGTGTGGATGAGACGGGAAAAAGAGAAGGAAAGCAAGCAGAGAGCGAGAGAAAGCAGGGAGGATAGAGTGAATGGCTGGGAATAAGAGAAAGAGAAAGAAGGGAGAGAGGTTGAGGGGCCCTGTGCAGGGGGGAAAGGAGGCCCTGTAGTTTTGGCCGAGGGGCAAGACAGTCAACAACACGTATCCAAACCTTCAGACAAACCTCCTCGTCGAGGACAATGGCAGAGAATCGCAACTACGAATCTCATGTAGACCTGCTCTACATGTTTGCAAACCACCGCAGATTCGTCCTCGTCGGTTTCTGATAATGTTTCGTGTCGACTCCGGAGCTGCTGTTGTGATAACCGGTGGGGATGTGAATGCACCGTGAAAGATCAGGGGTTTCTTCAGTGACTTGCACACTTCCTGGGGCAAGAATAACGCTCCAAATAAAGTCAATGTACAGTGTAGGTAGACAGAAAATGTGTTTCTAAGTAATGATCAGGTATGAAACACTGGACTGCAAACACAACTTTGGGCAACCAAAAACTCTCAAACCACTTTGCTTTTCACTAGTTTTATTATATTAATCTCCTGTTTTACAGAAAGACTTAATAGTCCAAAAATCCTTCTTTAAGCCATATTGATATATAGTCTAGGTTTGTTCCCATTTAGTTTTTAGCTAAATGTATTCTATAGATTTAACCCTCGGAACCCCAAGCAGTTTCTAGGCATTATTTGCTTCATTTTACTCACTGTGGGCTCATTTTTAAATTCAATCTAAAGTCCTGCACCTCTGTGGAAACAGAACAATCATGGCTAGAAGTAGAGAACACAAAATGTCTTTCATGTAGTGTGGGAAAGTTGTAATGCTGTAAATTATTAAAAGCAGAAAAAGGTTTAAAAGTTAGAAAAAGACAGAAAAATCCTTGAATCAACATGTTCATTTATTGTTAGTGAAGTTTTAGCAAAAAACACTATTTTGGTTCATTTTTGAATGAAAAGTTATTGTTATAATGATCTAAAAATGAAAAAAAATGAACGCTGAACTTTTATTTATTGTACAAAATTTGAAGAAACCTTGAAGTGCCCTCAGATGTCGCTAATATTGAGAAAAAATTGTGACTTTACATAGTATAGATATTGTTCTACTTAAATTTGTACAACCTAGATTAGAAAGATATTTCACCATGCAGAATGTGTGTTCCCACAATAAGCTGACATCTTACTCTACTGCATACCATTTTTAATATTGTTAGACAGTTAGAAAGTTGAAGTTTGCTAATTTTCGCAGTTTTTTAAGTTTCTTGCTCTGCTAAATGGTGTAACTTTGTATAACTTTTTAAAAGATAGCATGTATTTTAAACCTGCCAGAAGGTTTTGGGTTTTAAAGGTTTAAACAGTACTTAATCAGTTTGGACTTGCACTCTCACAACATTGTCAGATTCACAATGAACAGTTTAAGAACAAAATGTATCACAATCAGTGCGTATCTCAACTCAAGATAAAAATTAAGGATGAACATATTTTCCCATATTATGACTGTATAATGTTAATATTGCTAACAATTTAGCAAACATTTGTTGATTTACACATAGCATAAATATGGAGTAATGTTTCTGAGCTGTTGATGAAAATTCAATATTTAATCTTTCTCAAATTATTTTTTAATTTAAAAATGGCTCTATAGCTTCTGAATGTATCATTATGTTCACAATCTAATTGATAAGCATGCAGTCGCTTTATTAAAACTGTTCCACTAAAAGCAGCAACCTGGCTCAGCTAAGTCGAAAACAAAGCAATGTGCTAAAAGACACTAAAATGTTCAGTAGATCAGAATGTGTAGAATATTGGGTGACTTCTTTCACTTTACAGATCATCATCAGAGCCACTGTTCATATAAAAATGTTGATTCATGTTATTTTAAATCCGTTATGTTGTGTTCCGTTCAATCTCTATATAAGATAGACATAATCTCTACACTCATAATGTTAAACAAATTATATACTGGAGCATTTCCAAGTCTTAGATAGGCACAAACTGTCCAGATTTAATCATCAGCACAACAGATGATCAACTGCTTTACAAAATATGTGGCGTTTCCTGTTGGAGTAAAAAGGAATGAAGTCAACTGCCTTGTAAGAAACATTTAGCCACTAAGCTGAACATTTCTGTTGTGTGCAACATTGAGCAAAACCTTAAGACTGCATTTGGTAAGCCTGGTAAAATATTCAGCAAATTTCACATTTGCTTGCTTTTGGATTCTGGGTCCATGTTGAATAAATTCAGTGACTCATTGTTGTGCCGTTCTCCAACAATGAAGCATTCGGAATTTTCTTCATGTAGTTTTGTACCTCTGATTTGCCTCATCTCCATAGCAACAGGAGCTGAGGCTCATGGGCATCGTAGTGTTTAGAGCTATCTGGCGTATCATGCTGGAGGAATAAACACGACTTCGTGGAAGCAAAGTGGTTATTAAAACTGACGACCGTAAAACTAAACCTGCTGTGGATAATCCAGGACAGTGCTGTGTTTCCGGACATATGAGGATATCACAAAAATAAAACACGTGACCAAGTGAAAAATCAGGACTGAAAATCTTCATCATCAACACACCTTGACAGTAGCGGTTGTTAATATATGAAGTGCTGCTAGAGGCCTGTGAAGGGCAACATCTCCATGATCACTCATGAAACAAGACGCATTCTCAATCTAAGAAGGTGACAGGAAAACAGCGTCTGAAATTACTCTACTAGTTGAAAGAAACTAACATCTGTAGACTGTCTGTGCAGCCAATTATACCACCGCACACTCATGTTTGTGTCTCTGATAAAAAATAAGGGGAAAAAAAAGGCCTCGTAACTGTTCAAACGTTTGTGAGAGGACACACAATCTGGATCCAATTTGACATCCAAGTCAACATATGTTTCTGTCGCGAGCTTTCAGGTCAAATGTAAATAGAAGTCTGTGAACGCCTCATGTTGTGAATTCCTCACGCAAAAGCAGAAGAAAAACAAAAATTCCCACTTTGCTAAATCCGTACCAAATGTATGACTTTTATGGAGTATTGAATGAAGTATTGACCTGATGTGTGGGTGAAAAAAAGTTAGATCATGTGTGTATTATTTTATCAAGTATAATTATATATTTCCTGCTCTATTATGTTTTAAGCTGAATTCTGGGACTGTCAGATAAGAAATTGCTTTTATTTTAAGATCTTTTTTTAAAACCCTAAATGTTCATATGTTGTAACAGTTGCTACAGAAGCACAGAAGTCTGCATTATTTCTATTGCTTTGTTGATTTATAGTAACTAAATATCATCTGCCATTCCGATCGGTTATAATCACCAATTAAAATCACTAAATTATCTGATTACCATAATCGCTGTATTTTGGCACGTAAACATCCCAGGTCTTTCACTTTTGGTTTTTGCTCTTGCATCACATCGGACAGTAGAATGACTGCTGACAGCACAGGAAGGAACAGTTTGTCGCACTTGTTGAAGTAAATGTGGGGAAAACATAAGAGAGAATATGCATATGACTTACAGGCACACGATCAAGGCTTCCTCTGTCCTTTTTCTGCTTTTAAAGTAGCAAAGTACAAACTTTAGCTATTTCTTGTCGACAAAGCAGTGACTTCTCGGGATCGTGCTGTCACAAAGCCAACCAGTGCTGGAGAATCTCTATATCTTACAATGAGAATCAGTTTTATCGCCAAATGGGTTTTCACATACAAGGAATTTGGCATTATGTTGTAGAGCACAACAGCTAACATTGATGAATAGAATATTTTAACAAAGGAGGATTTTTTTGTTTGTTTGTTTTTAAGCAATTGTTGCAAGTCAGTAGACCATAAAGGTCAAAGAAATAAATAAGAAGTAAATATTACAAAAAAATGTGGCGAATCAAAGGACTGAAAAGTAACAGATGCATTTACAATATGCAGCAATGTGCCAGATTATATAGTATGCGATGTGAACAACTTGAAATGTACAAAGGATGATAATAATCCTGTTTAAAAAGCTGTGTGTTAATGTGACGGATTGAGTCAATAGCTATAGTAGGGGGTGGGGGGCAGAGCATAATGTCACTGGGGGTCTCTGGCCTTGTTGATGATGCCAGCTGCTGTTGGGAAGAAGCTGTTCCTGTGACAGGAGGTTCTGGTCCTGACAGACCAGTGGCTTGAAGTCTTGTTTGTAAAGAAATACCTGCATAATATCATGTTAAACCGTGCTCATAGAAACGAAATCCGTAATGAAAACCTTGAAATGGTCATTTTATGTCCCCTCATCTCTTGTGCCCCTGGGTCCAAGCCATCCATGATCACCAAGTGTCATTTTCTGTTTGTGTATGGATTAAACCAGTGAGATGCAAGAATCAAAGGTGTATGTTTGATGAGATAACCTAGTTGTTGCCCCCTGTTCCCACTTTTTAAGCAGGTTAAATGCTGCATCCCTAATCCAGTGCCATATTTAGTGCACAGACAAAAGTGTGACAGACATATTTCTGCGTAATGCTCTAAAACAAGTATTTCGCAGAATGTTGTAGCTCTTCTTGAGGGGGTTTTCTCTGGGTGTTCCTCGCAAAGTCCAGAAAATACACAGTAGATTAACTGATGATCTACTTTGGCTGCAAGTGTGAGTTTGAATGTGAACTATTATTTGACTTTTTGTGTTGATGATTTCTTGAGTACACTGTGTAAAAATAAGAAAGATTTAAAAAATTTGAGGAAACCTGGCAGCAAATTTGTCAGAAAAATATGTTAGAAATTGGATGAATACTGTGAAGTTCAACAATTCTAAAATATAGGTCTGTAAAGTAATATTTTTTTTAGCCGATTAACTGTAAAATTCCGTGTTTTTATGATCACATTTTGTACAAAAATGAATCATTATCTGTAAAAACACAGATTTTTGATGTAGATGTCTTTTTTTAAATTTTCAGTCAACATTTAAATTAATACTTTTTCTCTGATTTTGCTAAATATTATCTGTAATTTAACAGTTATCAACAACAACAAATATCTGTAAAATAACAATATTTTTAATTTAATTTCTGGTCAACTTCATAAACATACAGATTTTTAGTGTGAACATTATTTACCATTTTGACAATTTTTTTGTTTTGTTTTTACATTTTTTCCACTTGAATGTAAGTGAATGCTTTATTTTTTCTAGTTATTATCTGTAATTAAAAACAAAAAAGAAAATCTGTAACTTTTTTAAAAACTACTGTTCAAAACTGACATTTTTTACAGTGTAGGCTCCCTGCGATTCTCTGCATGATAATACAGGTAAAACTAATGGATGTATGAAAGTTAGAGTGCGCTTGTGTAACTTTTGCTGTTCAGCAGCAACAGTGCTCTCTGCACCCACAAGTGGTAATTACAGGACTTTAGCACATTAAATTCTTTTGTGCTGGAACCACTGGAACATGGCCTATCAACTGCTTATGCGACAAACACAAGATCATTATCGCAAAACAAACCAGCAATTGTGCAGATTGCTGGTTTTGAGTCCCAAAAACTTCTATACCAACAGCAGGCATCAGGTGGTGGTTTTACAATGGCTGAGTTACTACAGCAGCAGAGAACTATCTTCTTTTGACAATCTCTCAGTGACAACTCCACAGCAACAGCCAGCTATTGAGTTAACCTGCATGTGAATATATCAGACCAACATTAGCATGTGAAGATGCTCTTTTAGCTCTGTTGATGACCAGCTAAGTTAGAATCACAGGCTGAGGGCTGCTAGTCTGAGCTGTGAATGAATGATGTAATTCATCGAAGGGGCTGATAAAGGAAAGAGAGCAACTGGGATGCATTTGGCAGTAATTTCAGCTATGACATGCTGCATTATGAGGTCATTTGTTTTGTGTATGCCACAGCTGAATAAAGCACAAATGTTAGCGTACTTTGTAGGACTCACCGTCCCGACATTAAGAATCGCAGCCAAAAACAGAACTGACAGAATAATTTCATTTTCAATTAATTTGATTTTAACTACCACCGCTTCCAAACATTACCAATCGAGTAAAACAGATCTCAGTCTGTTCAGAACTCCAGCTGTTGCTCTTCTTCGTTCCATCGTGTTATTGTTGGACTGAGAGTTATTCTTGTCTTGCTCTGCTGCGTCATGGTGGTCGTATACCTGACTATACATAGAAGCTCTTCATGAATTAGCAGCCAAAACAGAAGTAATGGTGGTTTTAGTGCATAAGCAAGGCAGAAAATCTGAACAGTTTCACTTTATTGTGACTTTTAAACACAGCATGACATGCGTTGCACTTGCTGTTGGGTTCAATGATCTGGTTGAGGGAATCACAGAGACCAGGGCAAAAAGAAAGGTACTCTGTCAATAAAATATCCTCTCATTAACATAATTAGGGAACTTTAGATGGACTGTAGAGCTGCTGATGGGGAACACATCATAAATCTAACACAGTACCTACCTACAACAGCTGACATGCCTGTTTGGATGGAAACCTGTTTCCAGAGGCATCCTGAGGTCCCGATACAAGCACAAACTTGTGTCATATGATGTGAGGAATTCAGATACACCGAGTATCAATGTTTCTTCCAAAGTGCCCTCCTTCCCTGCCTGGAAACCTCATTTGAAATTTGCCAAACTTTTACCAGTTTGCATGTATGGGGCAGCATATGTCATTGGAAATACTGGGGATTCTAGTGCAGCAGTGCTGTTGTATTGTAAGCATTCTGTCTGAAAGCACTATAAAATGCACCACAAAAGAAGAAACTCAAAAACTTCATAAACAACATATAGTGTAGATTTGAATTTGGGACAGAGCCAGGCTAGCTTTATTTACTATTCTATGCTAAGCTAAGCTAATCGCCTCCTGTTGTCACGGGTATTTTTCAGAACAGAGACATTATTGACCTCCTACAGAAGATGTAACATATTCCCTAAAATGTTGCACTGCAACTTTAATGCCATGCGTCGCACAGTCTCAGGATAAACAAAGAAAAGTGTCTTTTGGAGCATTTCCTTGATTTTCTAAAGTCAGTGCAGACTCTGATAAAGCTTCCTACAGCTGAATAAAGTGTGAGGTTGTTAACCATGCTACTGGTTACAGTGTGAATCCTTCTTTTTTTTTTCTTCTGTGTGCGCATTTATGTGTGTCACTCCCTGAAGGCATGTTGCTGTCAACCATGGGAACTTGTTGTCTGTAAGTCCACAGTCGTGCCCTGTCAGAAATAGGCCGGGTTAGGTTAGAAAATGTTTCATAAGCGTAGACTGACCTCCTTCCTCTCTGTTTTCTCCCTCTCTGCTGTCTCCCCCACCCCACCCCCTTTCCCCTTTCTCTCTCTCTTGGTGTCGCTGTCTCCCTCTTACCTAAACATTGAAACAGTCAATGCAAAAAAAAAAAAAAAATGAAATAAAAAAACACTATCATATACTTTTACGACGGTATGCACTGTGACACCTGAAAAGTCTACTTTTTTTGTCATTCCACTGCAGCATATTTCAACTTCTTCTGCTCTTTCTTCATTTTTTGTAATCCCTCACAAAAGTCTCGGTTCTCATTAATATTTCCTGCATTCTGTTTTCTGATAGCTTTGTGCTCCGACAGTAATATTCCTCCCAGTAAACTGACTGAGGGAGGCGACTTGAAATGCTTGAATTTATGTGACACTACAGTATGTTCTTGTAAAAGTGTGCACGTCGGCGTGTGTGCAGGTGTGCACACATGTGTGCGAGAGTCCATGCGTGCAGTTGCCAGCGTGCATTCGCGCGTGTGTGCGTACATGTGTGTGTGTGTGTGTGTGTGTGTGTGTGTGTGTGTGTGTGTGTGTGAGCATGTAATTGCATGCATGTGTCTCCGTGTTTGTCTCTCTCTACTATTTGACTGCCATCTGAATCTGTGGCACGTACAGCAGAGCTACGAAACAGCAGATAGACAGACAGGAGGGAGGCAGGAGGAAAAGAGGAAGAAGTGTGTGTGTGTGTGTCTGTTCGTGTGTGTGTGTGTGTGTGTGTGTGTGTGTGTGTCTGTTCGTGTGTGTGTGTGTGTGTGTGTGTGTGTGTGTGTGTGTGTGTGGTGGGGGAGAGAGAAGAAGTAGAGGAGAGAACAAGTGAGGAGGAGGAGGAGGAGAGATGAGGACAGAGAGCAGAGGAAGAGAGGCAGAAAGATGTGAGCATGAGAGAGTTAGACAAATAGAGATAGAGAAAGAAAGAGAGAGACAGGCTGGGAGAGGAGATGGGGGTGGGGGGGCATCAGCATACAGAGGCAGTCTGTGGTCTTCCAAGCAGCAGCAGCAGCAGCAGTAAAAATAGGGGAGAGGAAAAACAACGATGGCTTGAAAGATTAAATTCCTGTTGGAATAGGAAGTACAGAGAGAGAGAGGGAAGGGCAGATACTGAGGGAGGCAATGGGATGGCAGGGTAAAGGTACTGGCTTTTGGCTCCAGTGCTCATTGTTTAAAGGAAAAATCCACCGTAAAAAGCTCACATACTGACATGATGTTGGATGCCTGGGTGTCACTTAACAGCTTTCTAGAAGTGGTTTGCAGCAGCAGTGATCACCTAAATCAAAAATTACAAAAAACAAAAAAACTCTCATAGTTAGTGGCAATCATCTATGCAGATACAGAGTCAAACTTCTGAGGCATTTGCATCTAACGGCTCCAATAAAATGAGGTTACTTGGATTACTTGGATGCTCCTTTGAAGCGATTTTTGCTTCTGTCACGTTTTTACTCACTGTGTGCTTATTGTTCACTCCCATCTAAAGAAGAGGTGCAGGACTATAGCCCAGCATTACTTCTAGTCCAAGGAACACATTAACTCTCTTAATCCTGTGCAGTTTCATGGCATTTTTTTTTTTTGCCTCTGTCACATTGTTACTCACTGTGGGCTCATTTTTCACTCCAATCTAAAGTCTTGTTCCTCTATGGAATAAACGTCCAGGCCTATAGCCCAGCATTACTTAAGTCCAAAGAGTGTATTATTAACACTCTCAGTTTCAAGGCGTTTTTTTGCCCCTGTCACATTTTTACTCACTGTGGGCTCATTTTTCACTGCAATATTAAGTTCTGCATCTCCATGGAAACAGCACAACTGTGACTAGAAGTAGAGCAAACTCAAAACTGTATTTTGTGCAGTATGGCATGATAATAATGACATAAATAATGAAACAACCCCACAGAAATGAAAGTTGAATTTCTTTTGATTTACGAAAATTGGGGGGAAAAAATAGAATCGGCATTTTTCCAGGTGTGAACAAGTGTTACCAATACCAGAAAAAAATAGAAGGTCCACATCTTATAGATAACCTATTCAAGAAGGGGTTATTTACATGTTTTCCTAATTTTATTATGCTACTAGTTCTCTCAAACGCTAGCAGTTTTTAGGAGTTTTTTTTGCTCCTTACACTTTTACACACTGTGAGCTCTTTTTTCAGTGCAGCATAAAGTTCTGCACCTCTACGTAAACAGCTCAACCATGGCTAAAAGTAGATACTGTCAAAATCATCTGTGCAGCGTGGTAAAGTTAGCATATTATAAGTCATTATAATAAAAAAATAACTAAAGTTTGAAAGTACAAAATCAAAAAAATACTTCAATCAACATTTACAACATTTCCCAAGTGCTCACAGGTGTTACTAATATTGTCAGAAAATGTTCCTTCCCATACTATGGATATTTTAATACTTACATTTTTAAATGTCTCTACTTGTCTTTGACTATGTCTCTTATCTGCTCTGTGTAAACATTGTCTTCAGTTCTGCTCAGTGCAGCCAAAAAGTTGCAGAATTTTCGTCACCTCTGTGTTGATTGTAACTGATTCATTCATGGGTTTATGGTTACACTAATGAGTGTAGAATTTTATTATTATTATTATTATTATTATTATTATTATTATTATTATTATTATTATTATCATTATTAGAGAACCTGGTTAGAGCTGGGATAGGCTCCAGCCCCCCCCCTCCACGACCCTAGTGAGGATTAAGCAGTGTATAGATAATGGATGGATGGATGGATGGAATCTGGTTAGTGTAAACTATTTATTTTAGTAAAGTTTTGATTTCAAAAATCACAATTTTAAGTTTAGATTAGTGTGTTATCACATAGGAAAGCTGCATCCCACATGGGTAGTTCAACAACTCTTGAAAAATGTAAAATCTGATAATTCTTTCTGTTTATACAGCTTGTGGCTCTGATAAATGGTGTTATTTGGGCAATTTTTTTTAACAATAAACATGCCATCCCAACCTGCAGCCATGTTTTAGGGTCCAAATGGTTAAAAAAAAAACAACTTCAAAATCCCATATTAAAACTGGTTCCCCTGGATCTTCAACAGATCTCAGTGTTGGCTTTCATCAGGAATGTTTCTTTGATAGAAGGTAGCTAAAGTTAACTGGAATCTGTTCATCGTCTATGTTTTGGCTGTACATTTTTTCAAATCTGATTTGTCAGTGTCATCAAGTCTACAAATGTAATTGCATTTACACCTGACTCCTAAAACAAAGGCCACTGAACAAGCTTGCATGTCTTGAAGACGCTTCACCTCTCATCTGAAGATTTCTGCAGCTTTATTGGGAAGTGAAGCGTCTTCAAGAAACTCAAGCAAGTCCAGCTGCCTTCGTCTTAGCACTCAGACATACCATGACCTAGATGACTAACAGTCTTCACAGACATATTGCGTTTATTTCTTTTGTGTTAGGGTGGTGTGAGGAGTGCTTGGGTGTATTCAGATTTAACATGTAGTCATTTGTTTCTCCTTCAATGATAATCTGCACTGCTTTTGAAGTTAGTGTTTCACTAGCCCAGATAGTTCATGTAGACACAGTGTGCTATAACTAACTACCTGAAGAATGCGACTGTGTGAGTTTGAGTGGCAGCTCCAGCTCTGGTTCTTGTGTTATTTTCCTCCAATCCCAATTTTTTCTTCATGTCTCCCTACTGTGCTGATGTGGTAGAGTGACACAACTCCGGGGTGGAGCATATTTTTTTAAACTCAAGTTAAAACTTTCACCATACAGGGCAAATTTGCATTTCTTCATGTCCAGTCATGTTCTTGCAATGACAATTTATGTGTAATCTCATTGCAAAAACAATTCTGAAGGAATTAACTTACTTTTATGGCTAGATACCATTAGAGGAAAGTGAGAGCATGCTTTTTTTTTTGCTAAATTATTAACAGATCAGCATCTGATTTTGGAAATTAATGCTTTTTTTCTGAACAAAAGGGTTACCTTTGTGATCATTGTACACCGTAAATGATGCAAACCTACAATTTTCTCCAGTGACTTTTATCTCAAAAGGACATTTTACTCCTGCAACATGTTTTTAATAAGGCATATCTCCATGGGGAAAATTTCTTATTTTCTTGCCGCTGCTCCAATGCACAGATTTCATCATGCACATTACCTAAACGTTAACACAGCAGTTCCCCACCCTTTTTCAGCTTGTCACAGGTTGCTACAAGTTGCTATGAGATCAACTAAAGACCGACTTTTCCCTTACATCTCTTAAACAATTTAGAGATCTGTGGAGGTAAAACCTACCCAGTAATTTGCAAGAACGAAAATCAGGGTGGAATTAGAGAGAACACAAACCTGTGCAGCAGAAATATGGTTTGTCATACTTTCTACCCTGTCTAACATCTCCCAAACCCTTCAGATGTCTTTAGTTTTCGGGGTCCTAAACTCCATTTCAGGATCCACTGAAATATCTGCTAATAATTCATTTGTAAAAAATGCAATGACAACACAAAAGTGATAAAGATTTGTGGTTGAATTGTTCTGTCAGCAATCTGCTTGCCTCGCTACATAAGTTCTAATGTACTTTCAACGGGTTTGGCGGATAATGATCCCCTCCCAAAATGCCAACGCTGTTCTCACATCTTTTCTGTAACAATGGCTTTGGAATTGTGATTTTAACCAATTTCACACAAAGAAAACCAATTTTTTTGCAGTATTAATTCAAACTCACAAAGGGAAAGCCTGTTTTTTACAAAAGACTACAGAAGGGGGGTGGAGGGGTGGGAGGAAGGAAGTGATTGCTAAGTGTTGGAAAGAGTCCCACATCTCTCTTAGAAGCCAATGAGCTCTGATAGAGAAATTCCAACAAACTGACTGATTGGCACCGCAAAGGATGCCATTCAATTAGAAATGAACATGTGAATGGAATGCTTCTGAGAGGGATCTGGAGTGATGAAAAATACAGGTTTGGTATGATTGAGCTCAAACCTGTTTGGGGGATTGTACATGTGCGTGCATGTGTGTGTGTGAGTGTGTGTGTGTGTGTGTGCCCTCCCCCTGATAGGATAGGGGCTTCGTTAGGGTAATTACAGCTTTGCTATGTAAATAAGCCTGTCATAGAGGAGAGAGACACACCCACCTCTTTTTCAGACCCAATTAACCTAACTCCCCTGGAATTTACATACCTAACAATCTGCAGCACGCACACAGACACATATGTACACACACAGACGAAATCCAACATTACCGCATGCGTATACACTTTTATTAAAGCGCAAATACTGAAGATTCATCAACGAATTTTCGCATGCACCAAACTTTTCCAGTCCACACAGAGTTGGTTTTAGATGCCAGGCGGCGCAGTGTGTGTGTGTATGTGTTTGTAAAGTTGAGAGCATTTTGTGTGTGTTTATTCGATCCCGGTTGAGGCGGTAGACTACAGCTAGCCAGGTGATATCTGTATGCATAAGGCATCACCCAGGGCTAACTGGCTGCTGGAGCTGTGGTGAGCAGCATCTATCATCTCAGGCCGCTGATGAATGTCTGTCCTGAATGGCTCTGTGGCGTAGTGAGGAGAGCCGAGCAGAGAGAGAGAGAGAGAGCACAAAATGAGTCATGGTGGAAGGAGAAAGGAGGAGAAGGGGGGAGGATGAGGAGGAGGGAGGGAGGAAGACAAGGTGGAAAGATGAGGGAGAAGGGCAGAAAGGGGGAGAAGGAGAGAGGAGAGAGAAAGGAGAGGGGAGTGATGAAGAATGCAGAAGATAACGAGAGGACAGCAGAGCTGAGAGAGGAAAATATTCGACGTGGAGGTGAAGAAGAAGGCGAGAAGAAGCGGGAGAAGGAGCGGTAATGGGAGATGGAGAGGAAGGAGGGTGGAGAAGCATGAACGGAGATGGAGGAACAACAGGAAGGGGGGAGGAGGAGAAAGCGAGAGAGATGAAGGATGTGGGTGCAGGAGGAGGAACAGAGGGAGGTAGTGGCGAGAAGGCATTAAAGTGGGTCAGAGGAGAGGACGTGGAAGAGGAGGAAGACGGGAGGCGAGATGGAGAGAGAGATAGCAGTGGGAGAGGCAGGAGAAGGGATGGAGATGGGATGGGATGGATAGAGGGAAGATAACAGGGAGTTTGGAGGGCAGCCTTGCCTGGTGCTGCAAAAACCAATAATAAACCAAACAAAACTTGAGAGCTGTTGTTAAGGGTAAAGTATTGTAAATCCAAAATAAAACTCGAAGATAGTCAATGTTAAAGCATTGCACAAAGAAAAGTTGTGAACTGTAGCGTTCAGATTTCAACAGAAATGTGGTAGAAGACAGGCCAGTTTCTGCGATATATAACTGATGTAATTAACATAAGATCTGTAATGCTTTTTTTCCCCCAAAGCACCTTCACTTGATTTCATTATTATTGAAAAAGAAATTACTACATATTTGGAAGCATCACTTATACATGGCACAAATGGCAAAATTCTTATTCATCCATAATGATTCTGTGCATCTACAAAAACTCTGCAGGAGTGTGGTGTGATTAGACGGGTGGATGGGGCGATAGATGGACAGCATGTGGACAAAACACCACACAAACTTATCTGCATGTTGATAAAACAGAGGAAACAGAGAGAAAGAGAGAGTACACAATGATGCTGCCTGTGTTTATTCTGTGCAAAAGAGGAAGAGCCAGTGTTCCCGGGGATCATTGGGTTCTTGGATCAATACTGGTGCTATGATGAGACAGTGATAGAGTTTGTGGTCTAGAGCTTAAAAGATACCTACACCATCACTTTCTCTCTTTCTCTCCGAGAGGATGTGCACAGTATACTGGCAAAAATTTGAAAATGCACCTCGTTCTCATTGTTTTGGTTCTCCGTCCACGCTGTGCAGGATTTTTTTTTTTTTGTAAAGTTGTTTACAAGATAAACCTGAAAATGGCAGCCTCTTGTTTTTATGTTGGATGGGGGTGGGGAGATCTTTTGGGAATCACAGTCATATAATTCCTGCCAGACCGATACTGGCTTGCCACAAATGCTTCAACGTATATGTTGTTTGATGTGTGCCAATCTGGAATTTTATTTATTTTTTTACTCCATAAATGATATCATCACATAGTGCGAGCAGAGCACCTCTGAATGTTTACAATCGTCTCAGGACTCTCTGCAGCACATGTAGCAGAGTAAGCATCATAGCTGAGCAAACAGTGATGTGCGGTATAACACATTTAATTCTGAGATGATAAGTGTGTGGAAGTATTTATGATTTATAGTCTTCAGCACAAGCAGCAGAGCATGTATCATAGCTGAGCAGACAGTGGTTCGGAGTCAAGCAGTGTCTTCACGGTAGGATGCTAACCTTTCTGTGAAATACATCACTGGTAACTGAGTTATCTATCTCTGAGTCGCTTAAGAGAGCTAGAACATTTTGATTTGTGAGCTGAGAAGTGTGCAGAAGTATTTATGGTTTGTTGTCTGCAGCATATGTAACAGAGTACACTTCACAGCTGAGCAGACAATGGTGCAGAGTCAAGCAGTGCCTTCACGGTAAGTTGCTAACCTTTCTGTGAAATACATTACTGGAAGCTGCGTTATGTAGGACCTCTGAGAGTCACTTAAGAAAATTAGAACACATTGGATTGTAAGCTAAATGAAGTGTGCAGAAGGATTTAGGATTTATTTTTTGCAGCACATGCAGCAGAGTATGCTTTACAGCTGAGTAGACAGTGGTATGCAGTCAAGCAGTGTCTTCACAGTAAGGTCTTAAATTGTGAAATACACTGGAAGCTAAGTTATGTAGGACCTCTGTGAGCAACTTAAGAGTGAACATATTGAATTCTGTGCTGATAAGTGTTCAGACATATTTATGATTCACTGTCTGCAGCACATGTAGCAGAGTACGCTTCACAGCTGAGTAGCCAGTGAGTCAAGCAGTGTTGTCTTGGTAAATTCAAATACTTTGTTTTCAGTTTAAACTTTTGCAGGAGGAATTTGTGTTTATGGTGTTGTTACTGGTTTACAGTCACATTGATGCTGATAAGGAAAACAAACGGAATGAGCTGCGACCTACAGAGATGCAGATAGATAGATAGATAGATAGATAGATAGATAGATAGATAGATAGATAGATAGATAGATAGATAGATAGATAGATAGATAGATAGATAGATAGATAGATAGATAGATAGATAGATAGATAGAAGCAATGCAATATGTTTCACAGTCAAGTTAGCAACTTAAGTCACCGTTTGACTCCGCACCACTTTCTGATCAACTGCGCTGTCGGCTCTGTTACATGTGCTACAGACAGTGATAAGAGCATTATAAACATTGTAAATGTTAGCATGTGTGTCTATGTATAATATATGTATTTCAAATTGAATCCACTTAGTGTCAACATAGTCTGCAACATCACATGCAAACATAAGAAAAAAATGAGGATGTAACAAATATCAATGCACATCTACATCACAGTGGTTATTTAATGTTGTATTGCATGTGTATGTGTGCCTATGGATATGTATTTCTACAAGTAATTCCAAATACAACAGCTGAAATCAAAGCACAATTCTTGTCTGTCTACCTGTAATTAACTACAAATCAGCTTATACACACTATAAACATACACTCGGTATCACATGTTAAATCCCATTACTCATATGTCTCTTGCATCACTCAGTGAATCTGTGCTGCTGTATGTTACATGCACTAGTTCGCAGGGTAAAATTTTTTTGGTCTTTCACAAAAAAATGATGCTCCTCACTCCGGTTCTCTGTGTTTTCTGACTCTCTTATCCCTCTGTTCTTTTACAATATGTCTGCTCATCGTGAGGTGTTTGGATTCTCATGTATAAAGAAAAAAAAAACAGGCCTCAGCACATAAACAGAAAGATATTTTCTGTCTCTCTCTCTCTCTTTCTCTTCCCTTCTTTTCTCTCTCATGCACACGGAAATACATGCGCTCGTTTCCACACATACACCGACGTGCACACAAACAGACACGCACACAGACAGTCAGCTGTGCCCTTCCCACAGCTAGTAGCACGAAAACAGAACACACTGCCTGCCCCTGCCTTACACACATACACACATACACACACACACGTGCACACAAACTCTGCAACGGCCCTCTACACACTCTTAAAGGGACATGACACAAACTTACACTTCGCTATCTAGCGCCAACCACCATACCTGAATATTAAATAAGTGCGTGAGCAAGAACTGTATCATCCTTTATTGGTTAGAGTGTATTTTATTGACTTTAAAAGATTATATGTTCTCAAACATAAGAGCAGTAAAATATTTGACAGGTTAAAACCAGAACAATGTGGGGGTTTTTTGTTGGAATTGTTTGGGAAAGCCATCAAAAATGAAATAATTCTGTTGCTATCACTGAGGTAATAGAACAAGAACATGCAGTGTGCTTGTGCGATCCCTAGTACACTACAATAAACTAGTGGCAACAGTTAACAGAAGACATTTCTTCCGATTCTGTTCCTCAAATATTCCGTTTGCATGTTTATAGTTTAGATGACTTAGTGCTTTACTAGATTTCAGAGGTGGTACATCGACAATTATAAAGAAACTGTAATGTTATTGACAAGAAACGGTGCTGTAAAGTCCAAAAATTGAGTGAAATGTTTAAAATTCAGTGGTTACATCTTGAAATTAAGACAATAACTTCTGGTCTACATCTGCTGTAATGTGTAAGAGCAGAAAACTTACCAGTCGAAAATGGAAACCTACATATTGCACCCTAACGAAACACAAAAAAACTATCAATGAGTCAATAAGGATGGTCAAAGCTGTACAAACTAGTATTGTCTGTTCTCCAGATTGCTCAGTTTGTCTGTATTTGTCAGCTAGATATCCTAAAACATTCTTCTCCGCCTTTAAGAACACCTAAAATAGCCGTATTCTTTCAGGAGGTGCGACCCGATAGCGGAGCGGTTAGGCTGCATACCACATGGGGGCAAATGCCATCAAGCAGTGAGACCCCAGCTCGATTAGCAGCTGCCTGGACTCTCACTGCATGTCACTCCCCTCCATGCTCCCTTAGCCACACTCCCTACATAAAATGTTTAAAAACAACAAAAAAAAACCACATTTTTTTTTTTTAACTGGGAGCTAATTTTGATAAACAATGAGTACAATCTTTAATTAGTTATGGTCCTGCTGCACTTTTCTTAGACCCCTTGGGGGTTCCTGAACTCTAGTATGGAAACCAAAGGCCTAGAATTGCATGAGGAACAAAAGAAATAAATCCACTTATGGACTCCTGATTGCAGTTGTATTATCAGGTAACATAATCAGGTAAAATAATGGCACCAATCAGTGAGGTGCCAATGATCAATAATAAGAGAAGGCAACTTATTCTGAGTGTCAGGATTGGAGTTACCCCAGTGGTCTGAGGCTTTAACCCCAGATTGCATTTTTTAATGTATTCATTTGTTTATTTTACTAAAATCTGAATATTTTTAAAAAAGATAGCCCAAGATCCATTCATTTGTCACTCCAGTCAGGCGTTAGTGCCCACAAAAAGAGCATGATATTGTTTATCAAAAATGCAAGTAGGCTGTATTTTGGCAGTAGATCTACTTCATATGATTCTAGCTCTTTAAAACATAGTAAGAGAACATTTAGTCTAGCTAGTCATCACTCAATGTGATATTAATGTGGACCATGAGCATAGAAAGAAAGCGGGATGACCTTACTTAGCCTGGAGCTCAGTGGCTCAATTTTTACATTAATTTTACTCTCAGATAACTTGAAAATGGTGCAACTGTAAGATTTTCTTGAAGGGGTTAATAAGCCTCTGGGTTGTTTTCTGAAGTGTCGCTGCAGGACAGGTATTTGGACAGAACACAGGGGGCACTTTAGAGGTACATGAACCAACAAGGGTGGGCATTTGGACCAATCAAGCGCACATCTGGTGTTGCATTTTGGGCAAAAACAACTCATACCAGTTGGACACATACATACATGTCATTGTTAATAATAGCGATAGCAGTCAGGCTTGGGTGTCAGAGGTTACAGCCACGCATCTCAGTTTTTATGTATTATTTTTTAAAACTAAAAACATAAGAATAATGCATTAATTTGTTGTGCCAGTAGTGCATTAGAACCAACAAAAACAACACAATGTTGTTAATGAATGAAAAATGCCACTATAGAGGTACATGAACCAGCAAGGGTGGGCATTTGGACCAATCAAGCGTACATCTTTCGATCATTTACATAATTTATCTCTGCCTGTAGACTGATTTAGGTTATCTATTTTATATTGTATCCATGTATCTATATATTCATATATGAGTGTGTTCATAATGCTCTGTCCATACTGTGAATTCTGTTTATAATGTAACATACAGTAGATACCATGCTGTAAATAATGCACTTTACTGCTGCTTTGCACTTGTCTTAGTACATAGTACTTAAAGGTGTTGCATTGAGAAAAAAATGAAACACTGAAACATACCAGATGGACAGACATACACATATTTAAGACTCAAAGGCTTTTATTGTCATATGCAGCAATAACAAGTTCAATGCAATGAAGTTTTTAGGTCTCGGAGGTAGCAAATGGGAATACACAAGAACATTGCATATAAGGATCTGTACAGGAAAACCTGTTTAAAAGGACACGTTTGCAGTATTTATAGTACAGAAAGTTAAGATCTGCTCGTACAAAGCGATTTATCCAGGAAAAATTGTCATATTTTTAACACTTGGGTGCTGTACATGAGCAAAAATCTAACGTAAGGCCTGAACTTGAAGGCCTCGGAAAGAAAACTTGAACTTGAGCGAAGTCGACACAAACTGAGGCGCTGTGGCTTTAAGAAGCCCCCACCGTCTCACAACAGGGGGGGCGTGAGCTGAATCCAGGAACAGCGATTGAAAAAAAAAAAACGCTCCACCAGCGGACTGTTTCAAGTTCCCCCCCTCCGGCTGAAACCCTGCCTGATTTGTGGGCAATGTTGGGGATGTAGAAAAAAAAGGAAACCGGAGCAAAGAGAGCGCAAGGGAGAGATAGGGAGACAACACTAACTGGGTAGCTATGGAGATAGTAGGTTTTCCTAGTAGCTTTCTTTGACAGGTGTCGAGTGGGATAAAATAAAGTGTCAGAACAGCCTCCAAGATGTACGGCAAAGGTAAAGGAGCTGTGGTCCCCTCCGATAGCCAAGCGAGAGAAAAGTAAGTACATTATTGCACTGTCACAACACAAATCTAGCAAAGAAGAGGAGTGTGCTAGCTGGCTAAAGTTGCTAACTGATGTGGAGCAGTTGAGCCACTTCGGCAGGGGTTGTGTTTGTCTTAAGAAGCGACAGAAAAAGTGATGCCGTGGTAGTTTATTCGTTAACATTGTTTCTGTGTACACATATGTGCTTCTTCCTTTCTTCTCCTGCATCCTCCAACTAACAGGCATGGCTGCTAAGTTAGCCCCCCCAAGCTAAGTAGCTGCTGTTTCACTCTTTTCTGATGCAAAAAAAGAGAGTAAAGTTGTAGCACTTACACATGCAGGAGTGTTTCTGCACGTGTTTCCAGTAATAATGCATTAAACGTGCACTAGTGTTTGCTCTTTTGAATTGTGCCTATATGTATATGTATGTGTGCGTGTGTGTGAGGGGAAGCATTGATGGGGATCCCACTTCCATCTCGAACAATGCATTTGGAAGTGACGCCGCGCATTGTAAGCTAGCTCGGCTTTTGTGTCGCCCCGCCGAAGCAGCAGGTAAAAATAGAATACAGCTGTTTGTGGGGCTTTGTTAGAGAATAACGCAGGAACGTGTTCTAGTTATTGTTCCACGCCGAGACTGGCTGTGGAGCTCGTATTGTGTCCGTGCTGTGGCTGCTTTCGGGCAGCGGAGAGGAGCCGCCGCCGTGTGCAGCTGCGCCTCGTAACTTTTGTGGCCCGTACAGATTTTCTACCCCGAGTTGTGCGACTCACTTGCGGGGTTCAACTCCCCGCACCGTTCCCCGTGTTAGCTCCGGAGATGGGGCTTCACAGTGGCCGGTTTTGTCCGGAAACTTAGGCGGTGTTAGCTTGGGGAGCTGTAGCCCTCCAGTCCCTTTGTCTGCATGCCTCTGTCTCGATGCCTGTTGTTCGCTCTGGAGATACGCGCCGCACGGTTAGCAACACTTCAACAAGCTGCAGAGCATTCACACCAAGCTGAGATATTAATTGCACAAACCTCTGTGCATTAGATCCACAATAGAAGCCACCATCTACAACAAACGTCTTATGCTGGCAATCATTAGAGCCTTTAATTAAACTTTGCTGGATGTAATAGTTGCACAACCACCTAGATGCAAAGGAGTCACACAGGTTGTGCCCTTCTTCCTCACAACACGAGTTAGACACACCAGACTTGATAGGATCAGGCAGCCGGTTAGGGAAGTGAAGTGGGACACAGTTCTCAGGCTCATGTGAATGTCTGCATGAAGACCACCATCTCAGCAACCTCCCTTTGTGAGCCCACGTTCTCCCCTAATGTCTTCCCTTCATCTGCCTCCTAACTCTCGCTTCCCATCCACTGCTGGTCCTCAAAGTCCTCATCCCTCACTTCGGTGTTGAATTATTGAGACAGACTGAAGCAGCTGCTCTCGGCTTTGCGTCAGAGTTGAGAGAGACAGAAGGGAAAGAAAGAAACAGAAGAGAGAGGGAGATATGGTGGGCAGACTCATCCATGTTTAAAGAGGGGGTTTTGTCGGGAGCCTCGGGCAGGATGTCAGGTGTGCCGATGGTGCACGTCGGGGAGATTTCTCGCTCCGTGCAAGTGTCTGCTCACTGATGTCCCACCTCGGAACACAGAGGGGAATGGCGGGTAGAGAGGTCAGAGGTCACCTCACATGGTGTGATGGAGAGAGAGAACGTTTTGTTTAAGCATGAAAGAGAGTCGGGAATGTGCAGAAATCTGAAGCAAATAGAGTGTAATTCTAGCTATATGGTATAAAAGTTAGGTGTCACCCCTAAAACCTGGCCACTGAAGGTTCCTGATGCTGTCTTTAAGATATTTTTCCTTCCCTGGCGAATATAATTTCTCATTCTGTCTGTCAAGAACGAGCACCGCTGTTCTCTTTTTCGTCTCTGTCACAATTTGACTGCTCCTCTGATCCCCTACTGTTTTCTTCCTCTAGTAAAAACCAGGTACATCCCCCCATAAGTTCCAGTCAAAGTGAATCTCTCACTCCCCTCCCTGTGCTCCACCATCCTATAGTGGCTCGACTCCTCAAACTTCTCTTCGTTTTCTATGAGCTAGCTTCAGAGCTTTAATAATGCAGTAGGCCAGGTGCATGCACAAGCCGCCCCGTTTGCAGCACACACAAAAACACACACATACACACTCCACACATAAAAATTTCATTGAAAACCTCTTGGGGGGCATCTGCAGTGTGATCCTCCTATCCCCTGACATAAGGAAAAGTCCTTAACTATTTTCTACTGCTAGTCAAACTCCTCTATAAGGATGCACATGTATTGAGCAAGCCCGTAAGCCTGCAGTGCACAGGGAGATGCAAACAGTATCAATATTTGAAGCACTTGCTGTTTCCTAAAGCTTCCTGTGAGCCTTCGCCAGGCATTTCAAAATTCTCCAAATCATTTCAGATCTAAGAAATCTTTAGGCCTTTAAGCGAAGTGCAGAGGTAAAATGCTCCATCATGTATAGTGTGTGTGTGTGTGTGTGTGTGTGTGTGTGTGTGTGTGCGCGCGCGCGCTATGTAGGAGCTTGTGTGTGGCCCAATACTAGGCTGACCTGCAAGTGGCAGTGACTTACACTCTACACCAGCGGTCACAGAGAGCTTTGTGACCTACAAATTGCCAGGAGCCTCAGAAAGTGGTCAGATTCCCCTGGCTAAAGTGGTCAAGTGTTTGCGTGTGCGTGTCTCAGCAGAAGTGCAGTCTTTAGCCTCTTAAAGCATCGACCATTTGTACGACAAACAATCCGTCCAACTGTCCGTTTTGAAATAATTAAGTGGATGTAACCAGGATGTATTCTTTGCTGTTTTATATGTTACTGTTGTTCAGCATGGCTAGATTATTTACAGTTGAATGTGATAAATCTGTGTAATTTACTGTGGAAAGCTGAGAATTCAAGGCGACTACTGCTCTATTTTTTTTTTTTATTGTTCATCTGCATGTTTGTGTATGTTGTCTTATCTTGGTGACTGGCTGCTAGAGGGAAACACCCTCAGCTATTTATTACCTTCTGAGCAGGATGGCCTGCTTTACATGTACAGAGACACATATTGAAACCATTATCCCTTTTACACAAGAAGCGCAGATATGCATGTTCAATCCGGTTTAACACAGTCATAAGAAAATACTGATGTCACATGTTCATATGTGGTCATTATCGTCCACTGAGACTCATGTTTGCAACTATGGTTTGATGCTTGTTACAGATAAACTGTGGTATCACAGAGAATCATTTTACTTGAGCACTGAGCAAAGTTTCTGCTCTCTCTGGATGCTCGTATCACTCTTGCACTGAGTGTTTTTTAGACAAGTCAGGGAGTCATTAAATGTTCTTCAAAAGTCAATAACTTTAATTGCCCATAGCATAGCACAAAAGCTTGTTCAACAAAGCAGTATCCAACCTACGTACAGCTCAGGTTAGGAGCTTGGCAGGTCTGGTGCCTCGTGTTGACCTGTTCAACTACTGTGGCAGTCTTTCAGTGTACACTGTACATGAACAATTTCATCTATTTTAGTTATTTCATTGCCTATGGTGAGATGGGATGTTGTGAGCAGTCTTGAAAGTATGTAGGGTTGCACAATTTACGAGGCTGGCGTGTGAGTACATTATACAGAGGTATTGCTGTATCTGAATTGTTAGCATTGTCTTTTAGTCTTGTAATATGTATGATATAGTACATTATATTAGTGTGTGTTCATTAATATGTGAAGTGCACCTCTTCATACCTACGAAAGCACTCTGAATAGCAAGCAGAACTGATCATGTGTGACACTTGAATTAGAACTTTGCTGCTCTCTGCATATCTTAAAGACACATTTGTTGATATGTCATCTTAAATTCTGAAAAAAACCACAATGAAATCTGCTCATAGCCTTGAATACGTCCCCTGCTTGTGTTGTTTCCATGTGAAGGACAAGGTATTATCATGTAGGGACCATCGGCTCCATACTACGGTTACTGTCTATTTGCCTATTCATATCTGTTACAGACTACATTTGCATACTAACAATGCATATTTTAAACATTTGCATGCCATTAGTAGTAAGAACAGGTCAGGCAAAGATCATATCTCTATCGTATCACACTGCAGCAATTGTCATTTTTCTTCCCTCGTAACAGGAATGGTGCTAAACATGAATGCATTTTTGCCTTCCCCCTCACAGAAAAGTACATTGCTTTGCTATCCCCCATGTGGACATTTCTATTAGGTACACTTCTTTATTGATGGGCATTTTTTAGAGTGACGCACATAAGTGTCAGCTATTAACTAATCATAGGAACACCGTATATCATAGCATTTATATGTTTGTAGTTCTGATTAATAAGGGTGGGTAAAAAGAAATGATTCACATAGCAGTTTTTACTAGCTTTAAGATTCTCAGTTTAGTAACAAGTATCAAAAATAAATTGCCAATGTTGTTATATTGGAATGAAAAAGGCAGGAGTGAAACACAAAGGCAGCACCTGGATAGTGTCCCACATGCACACGCTGGAGTTATCTTGTAGTTCATCTTCAAAGGCAAGGCAAATGTTCAAGGCAGATTTTGGGTTTAATGACTTTTCCCCTGTACTAGCCTTGCAGCAGAGAGGGTGTTCTTCAAAGCTGGAGACAAAATATTAACCAAAACACAATGTAGCACTTTGCTTCTGACTTGAATTGTGGAAAGAATTGCGATCATATAAACTGAAAGTGCAGGATTGCAAGATTTTACTCATCGCTTACTTGTAGGTTAATCTCCTGGATTAATTGAATGGTGAATACAGACTCGGAACACAGTGAAAATGTCCCTTATAATATCCTAAAGTACAAGGTGGCACCGTCAAATGTCATCATTAGTCCCAGCATATATTCAGTTTGCTATGACTAAGAGATGCAGCAAAATCTAACATCTGAGCATCTGAAGTCATCACGCATTTGGCATATTTGCTTGAAAAATGATGTTTAAACATTCAATCGATGAATGAAATAGTGGCAGATTACTTTTCTTTCAGCAGACGCCCCTCAGGGTTTCACCTGGTTTATAAGCACTTTAGATGGGTGGTGATGCAGGAGCATGTAGATAAATTCAGCATTTGCAATTTGAATGCAGTTAATAAATTGTATCCCCACTTATCAGCTTCAGATCCAGTTTGTTGTCATGTTTCTATATATCATAAGTGGCTTTAATGCACAAAATGTATTTAAATAAATGTTAATTTCGTGTCACCATTCAGTAAGAGTGGAAAGGAATGCAGTGTTAGAAAAACAAAAGAGCCATCAGTGATTAAAAACAAAGTGCACAACAGCCTTATTATCTCAAAACCATGTTTCATTGATCAGTTCATTGACTAATGATGGGGACTATGACACTGAGCTACTGTCCTTCTCATTAGGACCTTATTGGCCTGTCAGAGGACCGTCTGCTCTGGGCACACAGGGCACTGTCATATCCACACTGCCGGTCGATTGATGGTCCATTAACAGCCTATTAAACATGACTAAGTGAAGGAGTTAGGAGTACAATGTTGGGCCAATGGGGGTTTCCCACTCCACAGCATGGTTCTTCTGTCTGTTAATAGACCCTGGTGGATTGCCATTTTCAAGTGTTGCTGGCCTGTTATAATAGCAGCGATTTAAAAAAAAAAAAAAAAAAAAAAAGTCTGACGACAAGAGCTTTTTTGGAAGGAATGCCCGTTGTACGCAGCTATTTCTGTTAGTATGTGCTGCTTTCAGTCAGATCACATTTTTTTGTGCATTTTGAATGTTTTTGTGATTCCTTTGTGATTAGAGGACTTTGGAGGATTAGGCTTGATAAGATGCACAGAAGCAGTAGTGGAAAAATTATACAGGCCACCTGGAACCCTGGAAACTTAAAGCGGGATTTATGCTCTATCCAAACAGAGGTAGTGTAAAGCTTCACTTGCATTTCAGCAACAGGAACCTTGAGCCAGTTGTAGTTTCTGTTTCATGGTTTCTGCCCCCAACAATCTCCTGAGAGAGAGCTTAACAGTCGGCAAGTAACTATCAAAGTGAAGGTAGCATTACTGAATAACTGCATTTCCACCAGAAGTTTTATATTCAGGAACAAGTGCCCTTTGTTACCTGTGTTTTTGACTCCACAGCCGTGACGATTAAGCGAATTAGTCAGCTTGTGTTTCAGAAAGTGACGGTGGTTTTACTGTGTTATTATTGCACACAACAAAACTTGGGGATTCACTGTTGGTCCATTCCTCTAATGCTCCATGTTGGTTATTAAAATGGCTGTGAAATGCTTCATTAAATGCTGGCATTCAACAAAATTTGGTCCCACCAAGTCCCATCTTGAAAATTCCCGAACCTGACTGGTTGCAGTATTGGATCCTGTTAGTATTAATAACAGGAACGAGGATGGATTGTTATTTAGTCTTACAGATGGTAAAGTGACAGTCATGCAGCCATCTATTGATTGAGAAAACAAATCACCAAGCAAGAAAAATAAAGTGTAACTTAACTTGTTTCAGTAAGTTACGTACTAAAGGTCACGTGGTGCCTTTCCACTGCAGGAACTCAGGGCAGGCATGAGGTGGCACAGACATTTACAGTTTTCTTTTGTGGTGTAGACTTGCCAAGTTAGACTGTAACGGCAATTCCAATCATTGGAGGAAACGTCAGCCAAAAAGCCAAATTGTGGCTGATGTTGGTTGTGTTTGAAAGGGGAAGGCTGTTACTCCAAGAGAGCAGAAAAAAGGTGCTTTTTGTTATTATCGTTTCTGAGTTTACTTAGTCAGTGTCGAACCCCGCCCGGCAATTTTTTAGGCCCGTTCCTACGTAAAACTTCCTGTGGTAGAAAAAGGACGAAGGTGTAGGTGACAGAATAATAGCCAACAAGTACCTTTTTTTCCTTTTTTTTAAAAAAATCTTTGATCACTCTTCTACATGTCAAATGACAGAGGTTTAGGGCTGCACGATTACAGCAAAAATATTTATCGAAATAGTTTTTGATAAATTTTGAGATTATTTATCAGAATTATTCTTTGATTTTAGAGAAAATATTTTTGTTGCACTTTCACAGTTTCACTCCAATGTTGTGCTACATTTGTGCTAGTTAACTAATCTTTGAAACAAAATCAAACTTAAAATAATTTACTTCACAAAATTTTGTGTATCTCCTAGAAGCAAAATATAAATAGAACTGTAGCCAAAGCGCCTCGCTGGACATCTGCTTATCAATAGATGCCATCGATAGACGCAGTTAGAAACTAGCTAGTAAGTTGTGCATGGTGAAGCCTCTAGTCTCCACTCAGTTACTGTGTCACAGATTACCCAAGTTGAATCAAGTGAATCAAGCGAATTTATCTACATGAGGTGTTTTTGTGTGAATGGAAAATGCATTTTAAATGTTAGTGGGAGGAATCTGACTTTATTCTAGTGCTGAGAAGACTGAATTCAGTCCCTAACATTCTTCTTCTTTACTTTCAGGTTAGCATTATATGTGTACGAGTACCTGCTACATGTCGGAGCACAGAAGTCAGCACAGACCTTCCTGTCTGAGGTAAGATGGCATCTATAACTCAAAGCAGTTTAGAAGGTACTGAGCTCAGACTGACAGGTTATAGAGCCACTCTTTATGTCTTTCTGTGAAAATCGCCTGTCTCTTTTAACTTCAAGCAGCTCCATGTTACCTGAGACACAGACCTTGATTATTTATGAATGCAAAACAACTTTGCTGATTACTAAGCTTTACATAATATATCCCTACTATAGCACATGTTTACCGCAACTTGTACCTTCTCAGACATACATCGTCAGTGCAAACATGCTGAACATGATTACAGGGTGCAAGGTGTTGCGTAAATTGTTTATAAGGAAATCCTATAAAGTTACACCATATCACACTCACTGTGTCCACCATGGTGAATCTTAGTGAAGTGGTAAAGGAAAACCAACTGATGTCATGGTTTGTGGATGTTATAGCTAATTGTGTTGTTTGTAAAAGGCACAAGCAAGCTAACAGTGAATGAGTTCATCAATGTACTTGACATGTAAAAAGAGCAACAAGACAAGGCCTAATAGAAGGTGGAGAATCAGGAAGATGGAGATCGACAGAGCTAGAAAGATGCCGATCTTCACATTCGAGGCCATTGACAGTTTGAGACTGACTGATTATATGTTCTTAACCCCTGGACCTGCAGACATAATCCTCTCTCTAGGGGCTGCAAGTGACTTCTTATTTTTTTCTCTTCTTCTTTTTCTCTTCTCTTCTAGATTCGATGGGAGAAGAATATTACATTAGGGGAGCCCCCTGGATTCCTCCATTCGTGGTGGTGGTAAGTGTTGCTTTCACTTATTTTTCCAGTGTGGGCAGCCACTCTTCTCCGTTTATCCTTGTTTGTTTTGATAAGCGTGTCCATGTTATTTGCTTGACTGTGTAAACATATTTTACAGTACATGTCTTCCCCCTCCTCGCATATACACTCTTGATGGGGCCCCAGTGTCTGTCTTGACCCTACATAATTCATTACTGTAATATGCGTAAACAGCAGCTTCATTTGAGCTGTCATAGCCTCAAAGAGCCGTAATTTATTGTTAAATATATGAAACTCATAATGTATATAAACATCAGACAAACAGGTGCTTGGAAAAAGTGATAAATTGTGATTTAATTAAAGGTGTTTGACCTAATTTATTATTAACTTCCATAGGTGGGAGGTCTGGCGGAGTCTCAACCCCGAGGTTGACCAGACTCTCCGAGGGCATGACCCCCTCCCACCCCGTCTTCTCCCCTCCTCCAGCTTCTCCAACCTTCACCCCCCTAGTTTCTGAAACAATAGATCCAGATGGTTAGGGAATGAACCCCTCCTCCCTGACACTCCCCTCCCCCTCCTCACCCTCTCGTCACCCTTTGTGTGCCCCCCACCTCCCACTTTTTCCCCCTTTGTTCACGTGGGAGAGGGGATTCTTAGCAGATTAACCCGTTACATTCCAGCTTCCTTTGTGTCACCTCTACCTCCTTCTTACCCCCCTTCTCCTGTCATTTCTGCCCCTGGCTAAGATTTGACCTTTAGGGTCAACATCTTAAGCTCTGATCAGCAGTTTCACTTGTTTTTAGACACTGCCGTCGCCTGTGGTTTCACATTTCCAGCAAGATATGTTTTACCATAAAAAACTCACATTACAAGCATATGACCAACAATCAGATTTTTTTCTCTGACATGTACAACTTTTTTACACTCTGGATTGACCGATAGACTAAGCTCTTCAGGACTGACATTAATGACAATTATTGGTGATCAAGAATTACCGATATCTGTGATAACAGGGAACCTGTCATTTGTCACTAGGATTCTTCATTAAAAAGGATTTCTATAAATGAGTATGTGCCCTAGCAAGAGAAGTCGTGACGTCAGATCGTCACAGCATGTTAGCATCTCTGCCTACTGTGAGAACAGCTGATTGAAATGAATCAGTTTGTCCTCAGTTTTCTTAGTCTTTTGCTCTTCTCTTACTTTTATTGCCCACTAAGGTCCATATCTTAAAGCAGTATTAGGTAATGTTGTCCAGATGCTGTTTCAGAGTAACCTGTGGCTGCCTTATGACTTGCCCGTTAGCATAGCTTTAGTTACTGTGAGAGCAGCCAATATCCAGTTTTGTGGCGATTCCTGTGCTTTTTGTTAAATTTTTGCAGGTTGTGTCTCTGCTAGAAAGACATTGTTGAGACCACAAAGTGACTGCAGACAGAATGGCAGCTGCATCAGACCCAAAATGCATTTAATTTATTGATAATCAGTTATTAAAATTACAATACCGATAACTGGTAAATGCCCTAATAATCAGTCCATACCTTTTTCAAACCCAGGCTGGAAAACTTATTGATATTTGTGCTTTCTGAGGACTCAGTCAATGCAAATGAGTGCAATATCAATATACTTCCAATCTAATGGTACTCAACCCTTTAACTTATAGTTAATAGTTAAATCATAAAAATTGAACTGCGGAGGGTTCCACTCCATACATGACTGTAGTTAAGACTACTGAGACTTCAGTCAATCCATGCTGAAATAATTCTGAAGCTTAGAGAGCTGAAGACTGAGCCAGGTCAGCAGATAATCTAAGCTGAAAAGGAAGCTACTGAAATGCCTTACTCAATTAAAACAGTCATAGTTTTAACCAGATTTAATTAGCTTTGTGACAGCAGTTAAACACCTATTTTGGCTGGTCAAATTCTTTCCTTTCTTGTTGTAAAACAGTCTCATAATTAGAACAAAACTCAACCCACAATCAAATAATAAGTCCTTCCATATTTTTTCTTATCTCCCCACTTTTCATGAGGCATTCAAAGCCCATTGTTCTTACTGAACACATAAATCTGCAAAACCAGGTTATAAATATATACTCGTATTTTTAAAAGATGCTGAATAATTCCCTGAAACAGCTTGACACTGCAGTATTTAGCTAATGTTGCTCAAACAATAATAAGTTGTGTGTTTGATTGGGATTATTTTCAGTGTTGCATTTGGTTCACAATTTGCAGCAGCAGGATGGTGTTTGTGAGCCTAAACTGCCCGCGTTTGTCATAATGAAAAAAACATGTTAAACAGTGCAACAACGTGACTCACTTATGCGTTTTAATGACTGAATAACTTACTTTAACTACCTTTTTAGAAGAATCGGTTTATTGTTGGTTTCAGTTCTATATGTGTTTGCAACAAGAAAAATATGGAAAATTACCAGACTTATCCCTGTAAATCTAATTACCAATTGCTGCAAATTTTCTAACACGTTTTAATACTACAGAAATATAAAGAGCACATTATCCGCTACAAAAACTGTGTCGCTGGATTTCGGAAAGATTCACAGCGTTGCTGAAGGACGCACTGCGCTGAAATTAGTACTGTACATATTTATAAAGAACACATTTGAAAACCTGTGGATTTAAACACACAGACTTGTAAATATACCCTTAAATGGTCTTAAAAAGTACAATGTAACTTTTCACCCTAGGGGGTTGTCTCTGCTGAGTCAGAAGAATGAACATCAGGCCTATAGAGCACCATCAGCAATATGAGACCAAGGACATGTTTTAATAAGAAGAAAATGAAAGAACAGAATGATAATTTGAAACCATACAAGGCAGGTAAATCTAAAGAATAAGTTAGAGCTCTTGTTCAATTAAGAACTTAAATCTGGAGGTTTGCTCTTTGTGTATGTAAGATATGATAAAGTAAATGCAAGTAAGCTCACACTTTAAAAGTGCAGCTTCTTGAGAGCAAAGTGGATTTTTTTCTTTTAATGTAGCACACTTTGGCTTTTAACTGTGATCAAACTAGTCAGTATTTTTGGAAGAATATGGTTTCTCTTCCTTCTTGTTCTTCTTTTTGTTAGAGCTTGTATTGATAAAAGAGAGATTTTTTGGCTTTTAAGCATTTCCCCAGCAGTGTCCTTGAGCAACACGCTGACATCTTTATCACATACTCCTTTGTAGCTTACACGTTCACTCTGACCTTCTCATGGAACGCAGTTAAGTTAGGATAAGTCAACTTTTGAGATCAGCTTAATCTGCTACATTCTCCTCATTCTACTTAAACAGTGGGGATCAAGATAAGTTTGTGATTTCATCATGGAAATGTCCTAAGCCTCCTAAATATAACTGTCTCATGGAGCGCAAAGTGTATGAAAACATCCAGATTTTTTGGAATCAACGTGTCTGTGAGTTTTCCAGATTACCAGGACATGTGAAGTAGCTGCCTGACTAGTCTTCTTGTTAGCCATGTTGCTGTTTCACTGGGTTTATAGCACTTCTGCTAAATCAGGTGGGACCTCTTAGACAGGTAACATACAGACAGCTGTTAGCTGTGTGTATGTGTGTGATTTTTCCACTTGTGGTGCCCAAATACACTCTAAAGAAAAACTTGTGTGTCCCCTGTTGTTGGTTATCCTGATAATTATCAAATGATGAGCAAATTTTGTCACAATGCGCCATTTATCAGGCATCATTTTTTATAAAAGAGGGTATTTTAGGGGTTTGTGAAGTCAGTGTAACAGCTAAAGTGTAGGGTCAAGGAATAGGTAATAAAAGGTCCATGCAAGTATGTTAATGCAACTGTGTGTGTGTGTATTTTGAGTGAGTGAGAGGTTGATTGAGGGGGCGACTGGCATTGTGGCCCTCTTACAAAGATGCTCAAGTGTGTAAGAGGTAGTTTAAGAGCGCTACGGAGATAGTGAGAGTGTGTGAATGGGTTATGAATAGCTATTACACATTTGCTTGTATGGCGCTGTTTGGTAACCTTTGACTTTTTCTCTTCCGCCCCCCACCTCCCCTCCATTTCAGTGTATTCTGGGATTTGTATTGTGCAGCTCCAGACCGAAGGGAGACATGTGAACACTCCAGTGAGGCCAAGGCCTTCCATGACTATGTAAGTGACACACTGGCTCTGCCAACACTGTACGTATTTTATAGTTAGGTCAAGCGTGGTGAAGAGTCTTGAAGTGGAAACCACAGCAGCACATAGAGGATCGTGTCTTGTTCAAGGACATTTGGACAGAGAATCCAATCATTGGGTGTAACAGACTTTGTTTAACAGCTAGAGATCTCAGCTGACCTTTCACTTTTTTTTTGACCACACAAATCATGATTTTTATAAAAGAAATTTCAGATTATACAACTTACTTTGTGTAGTCTGTCACATTTCTGTTAGTGGGGAGTAGGACTCTAATACAGTCTAATTATCAGTCAGGGACTATTTTGTTGATTAATTGTTGGGCAATATAAAATCCAGAAAATGGTGATGTCAGTGGCATCCTTTTATAACTTAAGGTGGTGCCTTAAAAAAGAAGAAATTCTCAAAATTTAGAAACTCAAACGAATAAATATTTTGTCGTTTTGCTTGACAAATAAGTTAAAGTGAAATCGCCCAGACATGTTTGAAATTACTGTTTTTAGAATTGTAATTTGTCTGATGTATGTCCACAGATGCTATTGAATATAGCCAAAATGTTAAACAAAATCTTGAGAAAATGAAAAAGTTTCCATGTTATTTTCCCCTTCAATGAAAAATTCCAACTATTGGACATAGTATATCTCTTTCTTTACTGTAAGTCCATTCTTATTGTATGTGCACTAGATTTTTCAAGTTTCCACATCTCACATGGGCCCTACATACAGGTATTAAATTTGTATAGGATGAGCAAAGTGGACCAAAACTTGAAATCAGTAAGTAATAAATAATTTGTGCTATAGCAGGGTTTCTGTCCCATAGCAAACCAAATGTTCCGTATGTATTTACGTGCATCAAAAATGACAAATCAGAAGAGATTTTAGAAGAGCAGAAAAGTATAAAAAGTGTTTGAGAAATAACAAAATAGCAAAATGAGTCAGAATCACTGGAAAGAAAGAGTCACATTCTGCTGTTTTGGTGATTCAGTCAGTGACAATACTGGCACATAATGCCATACTTAACAATTTTACTCTTTTACGCTTTTGTTCTAATGCACAAGATCACCATGGCTTCATCCAGCTGCATCAGACATCATCACAGAGCACAACTTGACGAAATTTCTCAACTTGCTGCACACTAAATATAATATAGTCTTGCGGTGACTGGATGCTGCTTCTGGAGAAGTTTTTAGCCCTTCTTTATCCTTATTACACTTTCTTATTTTAATGATGTCTTTAATGTTACTTAACATGGAATCACAGCACTACTGGAAAATTGTATGATGTGCAGTGCCCCCAGTTTTAATTATTTCACTTGTTAACAAAGACCCAAGCATTTTCTCATACAGTTTTTCATCTTTTGTACTGATGATTCAGCCAGCAGCTTTACCATCTGAGCTTTGGAAGTGCTGCCTTTACAATAGTCAAAGAAGGAAATTAATGGCACCTTTACGTCCAGAACTAGGGACACCCACATTTACTTCTTCTACTTCAGGCCTCTATAATTTCTATGTGAGTCATGAGAGAAAACCAATTCTTAAAAATTGTGGGGTTTTTTTTGTTTGTTTTATAAAGAAATTGACATGTCTGAATTGAGAAAATCATGGCTTTAGAGCTTTTCAAAATTCAAATTGTGTAGCTCCAGGTTCTGTTTGCATTGTAGGCTTTAATGTGCATGCATCCTTGAGGAAATATTTCATGCGTTTGAAGCACTAATGGAGTAATTCTGCTTTTCTAATGTCTCACTATGCATGGGGGTCAGAGATCAGGGTCGGCAGCCTTTCCAGATTTTGTAAAGATTCAGTGTCTCACCCAAGGACAGTTTGTAGCGGTGGGTGCTTGTTGTCGCAGGTTCACGAGTTACCATCTTTTGGGCAAAGAATAATAACAACTGCAGCATTCCGTCTAATAATGCTGTTAATGAAGAAAAGTGTTGTGTTCCTCTATTGTGAGGAGAAACTGTAACTGTATGCTCTTGTGTGCAAATGTCATCTGTTGTGATTGACACTGTGTCTGTCTTCAGCTTGTCCTCTCTGGTCAAGACAGTGTGGCATTGTGTGTGTGTGTGTGTGTGTGTGTATGTGTGTGTGTGTGTGTGTGTGTGTGTCTATGTGTGTGTGGTTGTGTGTGTGTGTGCAGTGTATAGTGTGGGGAGATAATGGAATAGAGTTCTAATCCGGTAATCCCAGCACTGGGCCGAGGCTAAGCCAGGGATTTGTGTGTGTGTGTGTGTGTGTGTGTGTGTGTGTGTGTGTGTGTGTGTGTGTGTGTGTGTGTGTGTGTGTGTGTGTGTGTGTGTGTGTGTGTGTGTGTGTGTGTGTGTGTGTGTGTGTGCGCGTGTGTGCGCGTGTGCGCGTGTGTGCGCGTGCGTGCGTGCGTGCGTGCGTGTGTGTGTGTTTGGATGGGGGGCATCTTTGGCAACCAGCCCATAGGAGGCGGGTGGATGGGCTCACACCCTCCTTCCAGTTAACCCTGTGTATAAATGTAGATGGGCGTGCTACACGGTGGCTTGCTGTCTGCTCCTAACAGTGATGAAGCGGAGGAGACGGGACCAGTTTAATTTTGGCTCCAGCCCCCTGAGGCTAGTCTCTGAGCACAGGTCCTTTCTACTGGTTTTCAAAAGAATGAGCCGGTTAGAGGCATCGGAAGAAGAAGAAGTAAAAAAAAAAGAAATTTCACCTTACCTCAAAAGAGTTTCTTTGTCTTTTGAGGATTGCTAGATTGCAAGCCAGCGTTTAAGAAACATTATCACAGTTCTCTCTGCTGGGTGCACTGCAGAGACACAGCAAAGGTTTTTGGTTACTGTCAGGGCTGCTTTTTTTCCCCCCACATGTCTGGACACTGGTTATAGAAAAAATACAGAGGTGGTGATATTGTTAAAGTTTTGGTTTTATCATTGCTTCCAAGTATCTAGCTGCTGTAAATGTCTAATTCACCAAAGAGACAGGCTTATAGGGTTTAGCATTTGGAGAACAGAATAGAACATTTTCCCTCATAGTGAGATTAATATCATTATTTTGATGTGTTTTTAATGGATCTATTAATGGAGTTTCCTAAAGACAGATTCTTACTGTTTAGTTATTTGTCTGTAAAAGTATTATGCTTTTATTGGACGATACTCAGTTGAAGTGGGACCACGAGGAAAACCAAAGCTAATGCATAGTATAAATTGTACGCATTCATCAACACAGAGCAAGAGATGTGTTGGTTTTGTATGTTTAGGTTGTCTGCGCCTGCTTTCTGTTAAGTTCTATTAATTTTAGCTGGCATGCATGTTATCTCCTGCTTTAAGTATGCAGGGTGTTTCATTATTCAAACATCATGCTTGTATCAGTCGATTTGCTGGGTTGATTGCATTACAGCCCCATAAAAATTGATTACATTTAGGCAACACAACTGTTTTTCTTGTGATTTTTGAGAATATTTGGGGTTTCCCCGAAGAAATCACTTGCAATGAAGGTCAGCACCACCCGCCAGACGCAGGATCAACCGATCAAGTTATGATAGTGGTGGTATAAACAGTCGACTCAGCTCTTGAATATGTTGCGTGTGCTGTGTAAATTAGGGGTGGGCAATGTGTTAAAATTTTCCAACTGGACACCGTCAGTCCAACATTTCACAGAGGTGTCCAACACTATTTGAAAAAGAGTCCAATGGCATCAGAGCAGTGTTTCCCCAAACATTGATTTATTAGGGGTGGCCACACGTAATATCAACACAAACCAAAACATATTGATTTTCTATTTTGTTACTGTTTAAAATGGCTAAAATATTTCCTCGTAGAGCTGCATAATCACAGATACATTCAGTTTCTCATATCTAGTGTAAATTAGCATGTCTGCTAAAAGTGTAATAATTTTTTTTACTAGTTTTAGTTTAGTTTTTATTTCAGATGAACTGCCTCCACTAATATGTGTAACAAAGAAATATCTTTGGTTCTTAGTTGAAATGCTCATTGCTCATAGGTGTCTTCATCCTGGGATGATGGATCATGATTAGAAACACTTGTCACAAATTTTGCATCCAGTTTTTTTTAACATAGCTGGATAAGATACAAAGAAATATTATCAAGTGTGTTTGCAAGTAAACCGCTTCTACCAACTGTAAGTGCAAGTGTCAGTCTGCAGGTGTGTTGTTTTACATTTTTGAGGCTCTTTCTCATGGATTCCTCTATTTTCTCTTCACTCTTTCTTTACACACCTTCCCACATTTGACACTTTTCTCACGCTCCTTCCCGGCTCTCCTTCTCTTTTGCATTTTGTGCAACTTCACTCTCTTCACTTCATGTTTTCTTGCAGCTTGTGGTTTCTCTGCGACGCCCTCACATCTGCATCTTTCTGCCCTCCCCCTCGTCTTTTCTTTCTCTTTGCCCATTTCTCCCCTCACCTCTCTTTCCTGCCATCCCTTTTTACTATATCTTACTCTCTCCTTCACCCAACACACCAGTCCGCCCCCTCTCATCTCACTCGGCTTATCGCTCACTCCCTCTCCCTGACTCTCCTCCTCTTTTTGTCTCTCTCTTTTCCTATCTCCTCCCTGAGCCATCTCCTGCTCACCTCCCCTCACCACCACCACCACTATTGCCCCTGTTCCCGGGAGAAGATTGATTGGCTAATCTAGCCGTTTACCCACAATGCCTAGTAGCGCTGAGGAGGAGAGGGCAGTGTAGACAACATAAAGACACAACCAAGAGACAGTTGAGGTATTTGAAAATGGAGCTCGGTGAGCAAATGTCAAACCAGATGGAACGTGAGGGAAAGCGAAGATTAGTCTATAGCTTTAATTACATTTTAAATCACTTAAAGCATGAGGAACAACTTTTCTTTTAAATTATGATGGCTGGCTATTTTAGGAAATTGATAAGCTATCATGTTGGTAAATATGTACCTACAGTATGTATGTAAACACATTTCACCATTACTCATCACATTTGTTAGATTAAAGCATATGTGATAGTGCAGTCAAACAGCAAACAGTGTAGCAGACATCATTGTGGAGTGTGTTTTGGGACTTTTCAGTATCTTCTGAAGCCCTGGAGGATAGCAGAGGTGTAATAGTGTTTGTACCATTTCCTGTAATGTTCATAAAATGTTTAAACATGATTATCAGTGACAGCAGCTCTTTGTTACACAGCAGTCAAAATACATTAAAACCAGCCCACATTATCCAGCATTTTAAACAACCTGCAGTACACATCTTTTTTTTTTACTATCATTGCTTTAAAGGGAAAAAAGTTGCTCTGCTAAAACTCATCCTGCCTTAACCTCTGGTTTGCCTCTTCTCTGACACCAGCAGTATCAGCAATGTTTCTAATGTCTTTGGGTTTAGAACTGTTGGCCAGATTAAACAAACTAATTTGAAACTTGTGAAATTATAATGTGCATTTTTCAGTTTTTCTGACATTTTATAAACAAATGATAGAGAAAATATTCAACTGTTAATAATGATAATTATTGGAAGCCCTATTGTGTCCATATTTAAACAAAACCTGTTTCCAGTGACTCCTCTAACTTTCTAGATCTTAGACCACCACATAGATGGAATACTCCTTTAATCCTCTGAATGCCAAGCAATTTTTGGGCTTTTTTTTTTGCTTCAGTCATATTTTTGGACTTATTTTCTGGATCTCTATGACAACAGCTTAACCATGGCTACAAGTTGAGGAAACTCAGAAATGTGTTCGGTGCAGGATGACAAAGTTATGTTGCCAACAAAAACAAAAAATGTCGAATTTCTTTGGTTACTTAAACAATCAACTTGTACAACATTTTTCAAAGTGTGCCCAGGTCTTGGCAATACTGGGGAAGAATGGTGGCTCTATTTGCTATAGGTGTTTTACTACATACATGTTTAATTTGTTTCCATACTTGTCTTGTATTTGCTCTCTGTAAACACAGCCTGCAGTTCAGCCCAGGTCAGCTGAGTAGTTCCAGAATTTTTGTCATGTGACTGTTGGTTGTAGCTGAGTCACTTATGGCTCCTTGGTTGCACCGTGAGTGCCGAATTTCACATTTTTTACAGAATCAGTTCTGATAAAACTGGAAGTCAGAAGTTGTTCAGGGACCACTGGAAGACTGAAAATGCAGCAATTCTTTCTGTTTTTATAGTTTCTGGTTACAATAAATGGTTTAACGTTGGCATTTCAAAAAAAAAAAAAAAAGATGGCGTACCTTTCAAACTCACTTGCAGGTATTGAGGTTTAGAGGGTTAAACATCAAAACTCTGCTTTACAAATGAGTGACCCACAATTAAACCTGTCTATAAACCGACTGTAAAACAATAGTTATTTATGCATTCTTGTCTAGAGGGCAACAAGACTGAGGCTGTCCCTTCATTTGCATCTGGGTTTTTTGTTCATTGTCTGGCCCAAGGAAATAAATTACATCCTGACTCCAAATCAGCTAAAGGGGCAATACCCTCAGATTGAAGTATTTCAAGAAAAGGAGTCTCTAATTTGTGGACAATTGATTATCACTTTGCTTTTTGTGTTAATTAGAAGAAATATACCATGAACATTCAGAATTGCATTAGTTAATTCCTCCTCTGTAATTTAAAGCCATATTCTAGTTCCCATTCTCCTCATCTTCTTGTCTTTTCGGCCCCTCTGCCTTCTCTCTGGAGCGTTGGCTAAGTGGATGTTGTGTCTGCAGCATGTATTAGTGCTGTCATCCGGTGTGTGTGTGTGTGTGTGTGCGCGTGCGTGTGCATGTGTGCGCACAAGTCCGCCTGTCTGGTTCAGTACTGCTACCTTGGCAGCAGCTTTTTGGGAAGTGTGTGTTCGGTGTGCATGTTGTGCCAGTTTTGAGGACCAGCTGGGTTTTCAGAGATTGTGCACGCATGTGTTTGTGCATTTGTTTGTCAGACGTGACGGTGAGAGTAGCAGCCGTATCCTGTTGCTCTCGAGCGAAACACACTGTTTTGACTGGGCCGATAAATTAGCTAGATCACCACAGTCAGCTATTTTTCCCCTCACGTCTCCACACGCTCACCATCCTCACTCCGTCACACACACCCCCTCCTTACTCTCTTTTTTTCTCTCCCTCTTTCTCTGTGCGCTAAGGACAGCAGGTCAAGGAGACAGTGATGAGGTACATATCAGTGTGAACCAGAATGTAGATTAGTACCTCTCCAGGCAGGGACACACATAAATACAGGCACACACACTGATACATTTGCTGTCTCTTCCTACCTCTCCATCCAGTGTTTATGTCTCTGTCTTTATCACTGTGAAAGGTATCAGGCGGAGGTCAATAATGTGTTGAGCACTATTGATCTGTCCGGTAGGTCCTATGGGTGAGGGAAGGGGAGAGGGAAATGGAGAGGGAGAGATCAATGCTATTCTGTAGATCCCATCTACATACCGTACTGTACCGGCCAATCAGATCATTAGTCGTTTGTTCTCTGATAGATTATTCATCAACATTGTGGGTTTGCAGTGAGGAGGAAAAGCAAGCACAACACGGTGTCCCAGCAGGCAGCCAAACTCTGGATTAAGACGTCAGAGTTTGAATTATTTTGCCACAAAAACACCATGGTGATGCCACATGGCGGTGGGTAAGATTGTGTTTTATATGCAGTAGTCAACGATTATAGCTTTTCTGTCCAAAATGAGATCTTAACCAGCTTTCCACAGACTGAACCACTTAACTCTACTCAGACCAGCTTCTGTAAAATTACCAAATCAGAAGAGCAGCCAAGTGACACCTGCCTCAGTGTGGTGTAATGTTTTTCTTCTTGATCAGTCATTTAAGCTATAAAATGTAAACAGTGCACATCATCGGTTTCACAGAGCCCAAGTTCGCATCTTGCAGTGATGCTTAGTATGTTATATATTCATATATTGTGGGAAATTGAATAAATATCTGTAATTATTGTTGTTATTATTAAACCAAGAGATATAAGAGGAGGGCATTTTTTGACTTTACTGGATTGTTTATACCCAAGAGGCCAAACAATGATAGCAATATTTACCTGCTGTGGACGCTTCATCATTAATAAAGGATATTTTGTAGGTACACAAACTACTATAATGAAAGGAAAATTCTAAGTTTGATTGCCTTAGCAAACCCCAAGGGTGTTACCGTCCCGTTTCATACCTACCTCGCTGCTGGAGCATCTTTGCCCTTTGTCATGCTCCCTGTGGCTGCTGTGCAGGTGTCCTGAGGTCCGCTAGTCCACTTTAATAAGAACAGGTCATAAAAATTGACCAACAGTTATTGATATTGTAAGCTTTTCAGCTATATCATTTAGCTCTATTCAAGAGGTGACAGGAAACAGAGAGGAGGGTGACTTGCAACAGAGATTGAGACTGAATCAAACCAGGGAAGCTGCAATTACAGTACACCTACTTGTTCACCAGGATGCCCATTTTTGCCTGTTATATTTTTTTAAGAGTGTAATAGAGTGGAACAGGAAGCCTGAGGAGGGAAAGTGGGATGACATGCACAAAAGCCTTGGGCCACCACAGCACCTAATTTAAGCACTGGTCTGAGGTTTCATCACAAAAGGAGAAACCAGTGGCTGGTGTCTGTCAGAATAGACTGCATGCACTGATCAGACAGTAGGTCACAGATATCACAGCTTGATTTGATTTTTTAAAATCTATTTTTATAATATTTTGCTTGAATTAAATAGTTTTGTGTCACCAATATGTTATTGTAATGGATATTTATACATTTTAATGACTACCTGTGCCACAATCGCTGGTTAGAGAAATTTTGTTTTTTGTTGACCGAGGTGTTAATACAGATAATAGATCGCTTTCATTGTTTGATTTGATTATAGCAAACGGTAATTTATGTGTATTTATGTATATATACAGTCAGGTGAATTTGTATTTGTTGAGTTTTTAAATTAGCACTTAGTGTAGTTTTTCTTCATATAGTGAGCCAGGCAGTAGATCCTTAAATCTAATTCTAAAGAGACTGACAATGTTATGTGATGCTGTAAAAATGCAAAAGACAGCAGTTCTCCATCCAGAATCACTGTAGCCGCAGTTCAGGTCTGTAGGCCAGATACTATATTATTGATAGCCAGGTAACATTAAAAACGTACCTAATATTATTTTTGAGCAGCCGTGGCTCCAGGATGCTTTGACAGGGTGTTGGTGCAGTGCTGCTGAGGAAGGCCATTAAAATATAGTTTACAGTTTAAACAGTGTAAATATTCCCAGGCATTTGAAAATGTGTCCCGTGGGTTTTGTTGAACTTTCAGCCGGCTTCAATGAAAGAAACATATTCTTCTCCTTCCTGCTGCATGTCAGGCAATAAAGCGCTTTCACTTTTTGTTGCCACCCGGTATGTTGCACGCTCCTTCACATATAGACTTTTCCATACACTATGCCTGAAAATGAATTATTCAACTCACCTAAAAAAACATGTCCATTATATCAACTAATTACCACAGTGCTAATGTCTGCTGTGGAATGTTCTGTCGTCTTGGATTTGTTTCCGTACATGAAGGTACACAGTTCTACTCACTATACCTGCATGTTCTCTTTGCATTAACAGTCATTGTTTACCTGCACAAATGTCAACAAGACAAATTCCTGTGGATTTACTTCATTGGTGAATCATGCTATTCTGTTTCCAGGAGGTAGTCTTGTAGCGAGATTCTCTGACAGTCTTCCTCCTTCTGAGTGAGGACTTGAAATGGAAAGATAGATATAGACAATACTGTGTGTGCCACTACAAAAAACTAAAAAAGCACTGTTGGATCCTTTTGTATTTCCCCAGGCCAGTTGATTTTAATAAAGTCCAACTGCATACTAAATCTACCTTCCTTTTCGCTGGTGGCAACTGCGCTCAATCTGCATGCTTTGCATTCATTTTCAATCAGCAAACTGGAGACTGTACGAGCAGATAAATTGTCATTATTAGTCTGTAACAATAAGCAATAGATTGTAGACAGAAATCTCTCTTTTTGTTGCATTTCCTTCTTTGTTATGTTTTTTTTTTGTCTCACTCTTGCATCTTCTAACTCACTCCCTCTCTCTCGATCTCACTCTTGTGCCTCCTCGCTCTCTCCTGCATCTTCTTATTCTCTCTCTCTCTGCGCTCCTGGAGCGGGGGATGCCAGGGGGACAGAGTGCAGATAGGACCTGTCTCCATAGCAACAGCTTCTGCAAGCTGCTGACACCCTACTGGGGGGGACTGAGGGGAGGAGAGGTTGTGATGGGTAGGAATAGTACAGGGGTTGGGGCACAGGGAAGGTGTATGAACGTCTGTGTGCACCAGTGTTGAGAAAAACAAGTGTGGGGGGTCACGGGTAGGAGAAAAAAGACGGAGAAAAGTGCACGGAGGGAGGAAGGGAGGATGGAGAAGGAGAGAAAGAGGCAGACGACCCTGCCTCCTCCCCAGGGACTCAGTGGCCTGCTCATGTTCACTAGCAGAATTAGCATAAAGATGGGGGGAGGTGTGCGATTTTTCAGTTTTCATGTTGCGTTGGTTTCAGATAAGGGACGAAGGGCAGCGAGTGTATTTGTGTACATGCGTGTAATTGGGAGCATGCGTTGTTGTCCAAGCGTACAGTATGTGTCACATGGACGCAGTGTGTTCGCTAGGTGTGCGTGCTGGTGGATTGGTGTGTGTGTCTCTGTGTGTTTGTAAGAGCGGCTGCCTCCCCTGGGTCTTAAACCCTCTCTCTGTTCTGTCCTGTAGCCTGCGGTTCTCCCCTGTCTGCCTTTCTGTACTGAAGGGCTGCACTTTGTGAGCCTGTGATGCAACTCTTTGTGTGTCTATGTGTGTGTGTTTGATTTCACATTCATGTGGGTTGCGTGCATGTGTGTGTTTGTTCCGGCTTGCTTATGTAAGCACTCTGAACATGCGTCTCCTTCTATGTGTGTTGACAAGAATAGAGTTATATCATATTTAACTCCCGGGCTGAATCATTTTCCCCCCATTTTTATATTCTAGATTTTGTTTCTTTTGCATCCACATTGTTATACTGACGTAAAGGGGACAGAAATCCATAGTGGTGTTAATGTGATCAGCAGTAGTTAAGCAGCAGGTTTGAGTGTTACACGTTTGTGGCTTTTAAACAACTCTGCAGTTGCTCTCCTTCGTTTCATAATACATTTTCTGTATGTGAAGTATTACCGTAGGATTTAATGCAGTATTGCTGTGAATTAGAAATTCAAAGCAAAATATTTGTTACCAGTGGTGGAAGATTTACTGAAGACCTAGTAGATGTGTCATTTTTATTTAACATTATTAAACATTTAGATTTCTTTGACTGTTTTGGAATTTGACTGTGAATGAAAAGGAAGAAAGAAGCATTGGCTTTACACAGTATCAAGTTTCAAATATTTTTGCAGCATTTAATGGACAAAAACAGTATAAACAACTTATTTGCAGATGACTCGTTACTCTATTTAAATAGTTTAAATACTTAAAAACTTAATCCTAATAGATATGACTGATCTGACTTAATGGAAATTATATTGATGTTGAATGGTAGCCTGTACTTATTGAAGTGATTATTTTCTATATGTAGCTAGTGCTAGCCAATACAATATATGTTTCTATTTTCTGTTGACATTCAAATGTTTTTTGAAAAATACAAATTTATTGTCAACAAATTGAATCATGAAATAAATGAACCTTTCAAGTCAACAAAAAATAGATATATTTTGTAAAAAATATAAATCCAGAACTTTTAAAAATGTGCTTTATTGACACATATCTGCGTAAAGTTATGGTACATATATGTCAAGTTTATGCAGAGGCTTATTTTTGAACTAAATAACTAGCAGCGTTCTGCAAAACATCTATTGAAGTGAATTTAACATCACCAAGATGACTACAGTGTAGAAAAAAAACAATGATGCCAAACAAAAAAAAACTACTGATTGCAAGTGTTTTGATTGCATTTCATATTCTCAGCTGTAACTAACAAACTAGAAGTGTATTTGGTTTTTCTAAGATTATTTAAAGAGTGTGTTGCATGTTACAATATTGCCATACAAGGTGTCAGTATTTGTTCGATTTGTGCACAAGAAAATGATCAAAAAGTGTGGGCGAACGTTGAAACATGGAATACTTGTGTGTTTCATTACATCATCAAAAACTCAGAAGAACTGCAAAATGCAAACAGATTATAGTTCTTATCATTCAAGTGTTGTCTTAAAGGCAACAGCTCAGTTTTGGTCAGGACCGCGTTACTCCTCAGTACATAATAGTGCATGTGATAGTATAGATCACAGGCTGCTATCTTTACAGCTTTGAGTGACTCTTCTAGACCATAAGAACACCATTTTGGTGATGTTCCTCCCTGAAACAGTCCCCTTGGCTTCTATCCTTGTCTACAAAAAAAAGAGCTGGTTAATGCCCTTCTCTTCCTCTCACATTGCTGCAGAAATGAGGGAGCAGTTTAAAGGTTGTAATAGAAGATACTTTGAATTAACAATTTAAACTTTAAATCGGTTGAGAGGGTGGGGGGTTTGCTGTGATTGCAGATGCAGACACTGCCCCCTGTAGTAATTTGGAGGCCAGTGCATCATGCTCATCAAAATTATTGTAGAACAGTGAGACCCCCACATCAACTCTCACATATAAAACACCATATTTAACTGATGATATCTGTTTTTCAGAGCGCAGCGGCGGCGCCCAGCCCTGTGATGGGCAACATGCCCCCCAACGACGCCATGCCAGGTGGTCCCATGCCCCCAGGCTTCTTCCAGGTATGACCCACCACCTCCAAATCCACTGATCCTTTTTTACCTTATCTGTCTCTCATCCATCCATTTCTGACTCTCCAGAATAAAAGAAATTTTCATTGAATTCCATTTCAAGCATCAGATACTGAAAGAGAATTTGCCCACCTACCAATAAACCACTTAAGATAAAAACTGAAAATCACCAATATGAGTAATCTTTTTTTTTCAGTTTTTCTGGCAAAAACATGTCTTTCACACTTGACTTACTTGCCCTGTCTTAAAATTCATGTCCACTTTTACTGTGTGACAAGCATGTGTAGTGTATCCGTTTATGGCTTTAAGGTGGAGAAGAACTTAACTTTCATTTTCAGATCCTTTCGATGTTGTGTGAAAAGCTCAGGCGTAGCATTTTCAGCCAGACTGATATCAGCATTTTTATTAGAATCTCTGTTTTCCGATTTACTAAATAGATGCGGAGCACTAAACTGTAGCTGTAAATGTTTTATTGGCAACACATTTATGTATAGTACTCAACAGTCTCTCAATTGAAAAGGTTATTGAGATTTTAGTTTTTTGCATTTTCAGTCATGTTTATCGATATGGTTGTGACTCTAATTAAACTTTTTCCCGTACCACAGTCGACTGCTTTTATAGGAATACAGTCTTCTCAGAACTTTTCTAGGATCAAAGAGTACAAGCCTGGCTGTGACAACGTGTTGTATGAATAATCCAATGGCGTTTTTATTGGTTTATTTAACTAAATGTTTCGTTTACCTAAAAAAAAACAACATTGTCACGGGACAATAACGCTATATTATATGAATGTTGTAATTCACTGAAAAGTATATTGTTCAATTACAAACTAACATTTTTGGCAACTAATCAGACATATTTTTATCATAAAATGTGTCACGTTCATGTAGAACAATAACAATATTGTCTGATAGGTTATCAGACTTTGGAAGTTTGCCAAATATCGGTATCAGCTTCAGAAATGCAGTATCAGTCTCAGCTCTATTAATTAAGTCTCTTCCTGTAAAATCAATAATGGAGTTTGATCAAGTGACATCACAGTTACAGTTTGAGACTCCAATTCTCCCACTTTCTTTTCTCCCCCTCACATTTTTCCAAAACAGTGTTTATTCCGCTCTTGATATTTACACCCACCAGAGCCTCTGAAGCTCACACTGTTCATTCATCTGTGGCTCTGCTCTCGCTGGGCTGCTGTTCAACCGATTTGTGATTCAGCCATCCCCGCATTCATCCTCTCCCCACTCCTCCATCTCCATCTCCGTCTGTCTCTGACCTGTCCCGGCTCTGTGAAGGGAAAGGTTTTAGTGTGGGAGATGGCTGTCTGAAGAGTGAGGAGAATGAGACGTACAAACACACACACACACCGATACATATACAAACACGCACAAGCATGCACATTCACAAACAAAAACACACACACATCCTCCGTGAGGCAGTGGTGTGATGGACAGCACTGGCATTTGGCAGGAGGCACGATAAGGTGGTGGAGAGGAGTAGGAGCGAAAAAGCGAGTGACACAATGAGAGGAGGGGGGACGGTTAGAAAGGGAGGAAGAGGGGTGAGGAGGAGGAATAAGAGAGGGAAATGTGAAAGATCAGTGCCACCAGGATTGTGGCCCAGCGTTTGTTTCTGTGGCTACCTACCACCCCATTGTTTGCTGGCTGAGAGCGAGGACGGTGGTGATGGTAGTGGGGGGGGACTAGTGAGAGTACGACTGTGAATAAGCAAGGGGAAGGGTGGGGGAGAGAGAGAGAGAGGGTGACGAGAGACGCATGGAAGTGTGCTATTTTTAACGTTGGTGGGGGAGTGAGATTGGGCGAGGGTTGGTTTGTGTGTGTATGTGTTTGTGTGTATGTTGTGTTCAAGGGACCTAACGGAAAGCTTTGGTTGTTCGCTGCAAATGCGGAAATGCTCAGGCAGTGTCATTTGAAATCTTTTTGACAGCGGTGCTTGTGCTTAACGTCAGCCCTGAAAACTAAGAGATACCTTTTCTGATACTCAACTGTAAGAAATGTTAATTTATGTTTTCATTTTTACCAAACTCTTTGTCATTTAACAAGAGGCCACATGCAACACAAGCAGCTGTGCAAAAGTCTCTGATCAAAGAAAAAGATTAGAGCTGCAACTGATACTTTCATTACCAAAAGAAGAATTTTTTCTTTCTTTTTGTTTTAATTGTAATTATTTTAGTAAGAAAATGTCACAATAAGAACATCACAACAGTTTTCCAGATCACAAGGTCAAATGTCATTATAATCAGTTTAGTATCATACATACATACAAAAAGAAGGTAGCACATCCTCATAGTTTACACACAAACACCAGCAACCTTCGTCAGTTTGCCAAAAAACTGACTCATTAATCAACTATCAACACAGTTGCCGATTTAATGTTCTCTAAATTAATTTTCTTTTGAGATACCGACCTTATTAAGTGGGTCAAGAGGCATTAAAAACTGTTTCTTTCTCATTTCTGTCATCATTAAGTTGAGTTTTTTTTCCCAGTCGCTTTCATTAAACTGACTCAGCTTTTAGCAGCGCAGCAGATCCACGCAATTTTTCAGTGTGGGAAAAGAGAGCACTGGTATCAGATCAGTCATCATCTGTATTGGCATATACTCTCAGTTGAGGCATTAGATTTGCTGTCAGGAGAGAAACATTTTGAGAATTGGTGCAATTGGTGAATCATTGTTACAAACCAGAAAGATACGATGTTGGCTTTTGGTATCTGACAGTTCCTGATACTCAGTGCTGTAAACTACTAAATATGTGTGAATCTGGCTTTTTTGACCAACCTCTCCTAACATTACAATATTAACTCATTATCACTTTACCAAATAAGTATTGTAAGGTGTTCTTTATTGAGGCCTTTTTGTCAAATGTCAGTATTTCTAATGTCCAACCCAAAATGTTGCTTTCACTGGCTAAATGTAAGTACATACGCTCCCAGACTCACTGAGGTAATCAATGTGTGTTGTCTTTGTGTGTGTCCGGATGCCTAGGAGGGATACATGGAAAATTCCATTTGCCATCCATAAATCGGGCAGCTTTTGTTTTCTTCGGACAACTGATAAAGGAAAAAAAAAGTGAAGCATCGACAGCGATAGAGCCAAAAAGAGACTGTTGCGTAATGACTTATTTATCAGAGGTCATTAACCTCTTGTCTTGGGGTGACATGTCAGCAATAAAAGCAGCAGAGTGTCGGACGAACGAGGAGACGGGTTACCCTGCTTGGTACACAGAAACATGGTTTTATGTTGAAGTAGGCTTACAGTGAGCTTAAAAAACTTCCGACCTGTACTTGTTTTTGTCAGTATCATCTTTCTGGTTTGAAGTTGCCACTAGTGCCTGTCCTGCTGCTGCTGCCTGGCCTGTTGCAGCGAGCCTTTGGCAATACTGCCCCCATGTGGCCCAGTGGAAAACATATAATCCTCTGCTGGTGTCCCGAGGATCACTTCTACTGTTGTAGCTGCACGTCAAGGCCATCCAGCAAGATAAATACTGATTTCTGTCAGATTAGGAGCTTTCATTGTGTGTTTCTTGTTAATAAGTGCCTTATTCACCTACAGATTTTAGAGGATTTGCCCACAATGTCCAGCTTTTTCCACTATCCTGCTTCTCTTCTTCCTTTTCAAACTAAAGACCCCCCCCCCAGGTGTAAACCCACATTTTGCCCCCTTCCCCTTCGCTGATATCACTCTTCTTTCTTAAAGGGACCACCCGGCTCTCAGCAGTCCCCCCACGCACAGCCCCCCCCACACAACCCCAGCAACCCCATGATGGGACCCCATGGCCAGGTAAGACGACAAACACTTTCTCTCAAACTCCCCTCTCCTCTTTCATTCCCTCTAAATCCCCCCCCCCCCTTCAAACACACACCCCTCACCCACACACAAGCATTATTTTTCTGCCCATTCACGACTTGCACACTTTCTTCTTCTTCTTCTACCCTTGAGCCCTGCGAGCTCTAGTTTTGTTCTGGCTAACTCCCCATAGACATCAGCCCCTCCAGTTGCCAGGTCCTTTTTTATGAAAGCCGAGCATCCAGAGGCAGCAGGGCCCGCTCCTCTTCAAGGCCCAGAATCGGCTGTCCCTCTGTGGGATGAATAATTCACTCCTTGCCCCTCCCCTGGAGCAGCTTGTGGGGGGTTGCACACTTATCTTCTCCTGCACTCTTAACACACATGCACAAACGCACACAGACGCACACCTCTCTCCCTCCCCCCGTTGCTTACTTGTTCTAGCACCTTATAAATAAACCAAGGGACAGGCCTTATAAACACGTCACATATACGTACAAAACACACGGGTTACACCGTTAAACTTTCCACACATATAGGGGCAGCCAGAGGTTTGGGTTGCCAAAGCTGATAATTAGATAAGAGCATATTCAAAAACTTCCATCCTCAGTCGCTGCACTTATCCAGAACAGCAGCTACAGATGCCACTGTGGAGGTAAAGCTAGCCTTTGCCCATTAACTGCGGCAACTCAGCTCTTCATTCTTGTGGTTTTTGGTTTCCGTCTTGTGTGCGAGAGAGTGTGGACATGCTTCCGCTAAGGTTTTGAACGGTGTTGTTGGCCTGAGGTGTCTCTAACTACGCCAGGCAGACCACAGGCCGAATCAGCTTACACCACAGTGAGAGCAGGCAGGCTGTGCAGGGACGCTGGGTTAGCGCTGCCATTACACACACACACACACACACACACACACACACACACACACACACACACACACACACACAAAAACATGCACACACACTCAAATTCATGCTTGGAGAGCATATTGTTGGTGTAAGCGAACGTTGTTTAAGATCATAAACTCTTGTGCCAGTGTATTTTTATTTCGTCCTCTGGTTTCCAGGCTGATACGTTGCTGAATTTGCAAGTTTTTCAGTGTCATCCTCCATTCTCCAACCACACCGTGTCCATCTGTGTGTCCTCAGTGCCCCCTCTGTTTGAGTGCTTTTGGACTTATCAATAATAGAAATGTCGTTTTTTTTCCTGTGTCCCTATTCCCCCACATTTCCTACCCTCGTTTTCCTTCCCCCTCTTTTCTCCTTCTTCCATTTCCCTCTGCAGCCTTTCATGTCACCGCGGTATCCAGGTGGGCCGCGCCCCTCACTCCGAATGCCAAATCAGGTACTGAACTCGATGTTTACTCAATTTTATGTTGATGTTTTTTGACGACTCTGAGAGTCTGTGTTGCCAGGAGTGCTCCAGTGTTTGATCAGTGTCCATGTCTGCTCTCTTCTCAGCCTCCTGGAGGAATCCCAGGATCCCAGCCTCTCCTGCCAAACAGTTTGGACCCAACAAGACCGCAAGGTAAGGCTGGAGAGAGTCTAATCCCTAAATTGGGGTGATTTATTACGAAATATGCTCATTTTCTATAAAACATAATTTGTCTTTAACAAATGATTCTATTTGCAATAGCTGAAACAGCTAAAAATGTTTCAAATAAAGTTTTTCAGCCTGTACATTTTTCGAAAATGCAATTACTTGAACAAAATTTAGGTCTGTAATGATGAGACGTTTATAAAAAGGCAACATGTCCTCATTTTGGGGAATCTGCAACCTACAAATATTGAAATTTTGTTGATAAACCAGCACCCAACAAATATTTGTCATCTTTTTGTGTTTCTGTATAGATTCAGTGTGTGTGATTGTTTCCTTTCCCCACTGTAGACAGAATACTTGTGGGTGGATCTGGTTCAGGAAGGGGTCTGTAGTGATTTTGGCAGCAGATTACAGTTTCGGGAGCCCTGGGGGTTAAAACTAATGGGATTAGGATGAAGCATTGTCTGTGGCAAGCCTTAATTCCTAATTTAGGAGACGAGACATATGTGGATTTACATGAGTGTGTCACGCTCGGTTTGTGACTCTGGGGGTCTTTTCTTGCAGGACATCCCAACATGGGTGGACCAATGAGGATGAACCCTCCCCGAGGAATGGCCATGGGCCCACAGGTAGGACGAAACCTAGTAGTGCAAAAAATTCACACAATAACTCAATGTCAGGTAGAATCTGATGAGTCTGTGTTTCTACATCTAGTAAATGCAATCGATTCTGTGAATGTGAACGCTTTGACAAGGAGTATACTTCACTGTGTGTGTCCATATGGATGTGGTTTCTCTTATGGGCTAAAGTTCTAACTTTTCTTCAAGTATAGATTCTTTATTACTCTTACAAGAGGGTACTTCTCAAAGCATCCAATTTTTAGAACAATTCCTGCTTGGTCATCTCTGATTTTCCTGACATTCTTATAGCATGTGATGTAGATAGTTTATAGAAATATTTAAAATATTTCCTGTGTGTGTGTGTATATATAATACTTTCAGAGATTTAAAAAAAAAAAAAATATATATATATATTGCTGTCCTTCTACCTACTGTCAGCACATTTTTATTGCACGTTGACATTTTAGAGTATGTTTGGATGACAATATCTCTGGAACTTTTAAAGATTAGTTGGATAAAGTTATTTCTCATCATGCCACTGATTTAGAGTCTGCAATACTGGGCAAGTGGAACAAATAGTCTCTGATCAAGGGTAAATTGAAATGTGAAGAAAATTTGAAGCCGCCATGAAAAGTTCAATTTTTAAGCAGTTTAATCAAAAAACCGATGAAGCAGAAGTCAACTAGTGATATTTTCTGAACTATATCTAGTTGCTTGTCACAAATTTAAAAAAAACAAAATATGTAGAGTACTTTTAATATGAAATACTTGGTCACAAAAATGAATTCATTTAAACACTTAGAAAGTACTTAATAAGCTAACCTGATATTTCACAGATACCATGTTAAAGATCCATAGTTAATGATAAAAAAAAAAGTTTTAAGCAAATCAGAGAGGGTCGAGCAGAAAGCCTCTAATGATTTAAAATGGAACATCTCACTAATAGCAGGGGCCCGTTTGTTGTATTTGTGAGCACATTGCTAGGAAATGCAGCACAAAACATTGACTCTTTTGCAGTCACCAAGATCAAGACAAACTGTTTTTTTTTGATAACTTAGCACGGCATGTCCTGACAGTGATTTTTAATGTCTTGTCTTATAGAATTATGGTGGCATGAGGCCTCCTCCCAACTCCATGGGTGGTCCAATGCCAGGAATGAACATGTAAGTCCTGTGAATTGCTTCATTTGTTGCATTAGCATCCTAGCATTCGTTTACAGGTAGCTTCATCGGGTAGCAATGACTCTTCTCCTCCTCAGTCAAACTGTTGTGCTGTTCCCTGTTTGTTTTAAAAGGCCAAAGAAGGTTTTGTCTGTTCTGTGTCCACCCATAGTTAACAGTTTGGAATTACTAGAAAATGAGTTCAAATGTAAAATCTGTCCCCTCGGCTGCACCTCTGTATCAAGTAAAATGCAGTGACTCTTCATCATTGTCTCAAAGCAGGTTTATCACATTATTTTGTGCTGTATCTAGTTATTTTTGTGTCCTTTCTACACTATTGTCACCTTCCTATGTTTTCTCTTTGTTTTACCTTTATTCTTGTCTTTATCTAACACCATCTCTCTGTGTTTTCCTCAGGGGTCCCGGAGGAAGAGGGCCTTGGCCAGGACCTAATGCTAACTCTGTGAGTCAGAACTACTATGCAAAATTCAGACTTTATGATTTGGATATGATACTTTCTTAAGCAGATTTGGAAAGCTCTTGATACTAGTTAAGATCTCTAGTTTTAGTTTAAACCATTTCAGAAAGGGTAATTCTGTTATGGTCTATCATTCAGTTTTGCCAAGTATTTCCTGTAACCACAGTTTTTCCCCCTGAAAACAGTGTTGGACGGCTTTTTGCTTAACAGCACAACAAAAACTTTTCACAAACTTTTCACCTTCTTGGCAGTCTCAACAAACCAATAACATTTTAGCTATTTTTGCCCAACTGCTGTTGGGTTTTATTCGATTGCATGGTGTGGATTCTAGTTTTTCTATCTTGTATAGATGATCTTCTGACCCTCAAATCTGGATTTTTTTTCCCCTTTCCCCCTGCAGATAGCCTACTCCTCCTCATCTCCAGGAAACTATGTGGTGAGTGAAAATCTATCAAAAGCAGTTGTTGTTTTTATATTGATACGGAATTCATGTTCTGATGATTGTCATTTTAAATATTTGCCAATGATTGTGTCTCAGGGTCCACCAGGCGGAGGAGGTCCACCTGGAACTCCCATCATGCCCAGCCCAGGTGGTGCGTCACCTACCTATGTCCCCGGCACTAACACTTGTCTCAGAATTAGATGTCTCCCATTTATCCTCACTAAACAAGCATGAATGTGTCCCCTTAACCACAGTCTGTCTCAGTCTGAGTGTTCTCATTTCTCATGTCTCCTTTTTTTCATTTTCATGTTTAATTCACTGCTTGATTAAATCTTCATGGTTGATTCAGAGGCTTTACATCCTCTCTGTGATATCCTCTAACTGAAGTTTTTGTTTTGTGTTCCTCCTTAGATTCAACTAACTCCAGTGAAAACATCTATACAATGATGAATCCTATCGGACCCGGAGGCAACAGACCCAATGTGAGTCTCAGATGATTTAACCTCACTTGGTTATTGGACCGAAGGCTCCGTATTGTTATTGTAAAAGTTCCACTTTCCAAGCTTGTTACACTTGCAGACATTGCAGATTGATTCTTGGGTTAAAATAATGGCTGTTTTTGTAATGATTAAAATTACACAGACTTGCCCGCAAAATATAATCCAGCTCAAATTGGGCTTATAACCACATCGCTGGGCAACAGTACAATTCAGCATTAAAAAAATGTAATGCTGCCACACTGAGCTCAATGAGAATTAACTGGAAACAAACCAGAGAAAATAAATTAAATAACCTCAGCTTCACCCTGAGTTGAAGAGATCACAGTCATATCAAAGAGGTCAAAGATGAAGCATGATGTTAGAGTCATTTATGACGCTTATTCTTCATCTTTTTACCAGTTCCCTATGGGACCTGGGCCTGACGGGCCAATGGGAGCTATGGGAGCCATGGAACCACACCACATGAATGGATCACTAGGTGGGTGTAGGCACAGTGTCTCTTATGCATGCAAATGAGACCAGCATCTATTTTAGATTAAGCTTTAACTAAACAATTGAACTATTCTTCTCCTCCTCCATCCTCAGGGTCTGGGGATATGGATGGGTTGCCAAAGGTGAGCAAACATCAAATTTTCTATACACATCTGTTGTTTGCCGAGCGTTCTAGTAAACGAAAACATTTATTTCCGACCTGTACCTTCTACACTTCAATAAGCAGCCTTCTTCTCCCCACAGAGCTCTCCTAATAACATGGGGGGCATGAACAACCCTCCTGGAACGCCCAGAGATGACGGCGAAATGGGCGGCAACTTCTTGAACCCATTCCAAAGCGAAAGTGTAAGTAGAGTGAGTGGATGACATCTCACGACCCTTAACAGTTGATCCTTCACGTCCCGACATAAACCAGTGGGAGAATGCAAGCAGAGGAATCGCCTGTTTTTTCAATCATGAGCTCAAATTATTGTAAATATTATGGTAAAAATGTGTGTTCTGTCCCTATTTTTAGTTTTAATTTGTCCATTTATTTGTCCTGTAGAGTCTTATCATTTTAGCAGAGAGGTAGGAGTGTTGCTTTTAAACTGGCGCCTCTGTTTTGGACGCCTAACTTTGTTTTTCAGCAGTAAAAGAGATGCTATTAAGAAGAACAGTAGCTAAGAAGCAGTATGAAGTCGAGGTCTTCACAGGTCCAGACATGCAAAGCCAAGCAAAGTTAATTAAAAGTCCAAATAGACCCATATGGATAAGAGAACCAAATCCAGAATGTGGTTGTGAAAAGGCATAAATAGAAAGAGTTCATTAATTTGAGTAGAATTAACAAGCAGCCACGGTCACAAGTAACAGCAATACATGCCATTTTTCCTGCATCTCACAGTCCAAACTCTGTCATGCAACAAAAAAAAACAAAAACATTTTATTACTGTGGCATGATCTGAGCTGATTACAAATCCACTAAGATGCACTTGGCACACACAAACAGGAGGCCTATGGCAACACAGCAGGACCCCACTTGACCCAACTGGATTTCCAGATCAGGACCCAAACAGAGCTGAAGTGTGGCGCTATTGCTGAAATACTTAAAAGTTTTCTATTGTATTTTCTCACTTGGGACATGGCACTGTAAATTTGAAAAGTAAAACATGCTTTCTGGAGCGCATGGGACCATAAAGAATCATTTCTAGCCTGTGTTCTGCTTGCATTGTAGCCGCTTACTAATCACTTAGAAATTCATTCTATACCCTCCGTATCAGTGATGTGGTTACAGCTGATTAATGTAAATGCCCTCCGTGTTTTATTATATTTAAATACACTGATAGTTGTGGATTTTGATTGTATAAAAGCTAAAGTAAGCATATATGACAGTATTTGTTGAGCCTTGTGTTCGAGGCACAACAGGTGGAGGGGGGTACTGCTCCTTGTATTGTGTAAAACTGTGACAGGCTTTTAACCTCGACCTGGAGAGCCAAAGGATGCACAAAATGAAGTCATAACCGAGCTCTAATAATTGGATTCAGCTAATCAGTAGCAAGGCTGGGCTTAATCTGAATAAAACATTGTAAATCATTAAACGCCTGATTTAAAAACACACTAATAACATTCTTCCTGTATCTGTTCTGTGAATCTGGGTATGCAGTGTCAAATTTGGGTCGTTTTTGGCAAATCATTTTCAAAAATCTAAAGGTTCAATACCCTAAACTTATCGTTAGAAATACAGGTGATGATAACAGTACTGATTGTTTGAGTCCAATGTATTAGAGCCTGTTTAAAGCCTGAGTCTGTGGCTCCTGTAGCTCTGCAGGCCTTGGTTTGAGCGCCCTCTGGTGTTTAAATGTTGTCAGTGACATTTCCACTCATCTGTGCCCTCCTCCCCCTTCCCTCTCTCTCTTTTCAGTATTCACCCAACATGACGATGAGTGTGTGATTTTATTTTTCCTTTTTTTTTTGTATTTTTGTTTATTTCCCCTTCCCACCAACCCCTATTTTTGTATCCCTGCACCTGATTTTTTTTTCTTCAACTCAATCCTTACTTCACCTCGGATTGGACCACCTTCCCTCCTTACACACAAACGCACACACCTCCTGCCTCCACAACTACCCAAACCCACCGCCGCCGCCACCTCCACCCACTTTTCCCCTTTTCTTCTCACTCGGGAAAACTCTGCGGCCACACAGCCTTCTGGGACAGCCCTCGAGCATGCTGGGACTTTGATTAAGACGGGCCCTCCTGGAGCATGCAAAATGGCTGCCGGCGTGAACAGGAAGCAGTCACAGAGCAACAGGAAGAGCCTCCTCTCTGACTCCGGCCCCGGCCTCCCTGGCTTTCTGTCGGGGTCTAGACAATGAGCGAGGGACGGGGGACAAACAGAGAGAAAAAGAGGGAGAGAGGAGACTGGAAAACACAGCCCTCCCTTACAGACGAGTGTCAGGTCTCTTAGCAGCTGCCTGGAAGCTTCTCAACCTCGACTTTGGACTTTTTTTTCTTTCTTTTTTTTTTAAATCATAATTTTTTTGTCCCTGTTCCCGACGGATTCAGTGGAGGGTCAAACAATACGATCCCCATTTTCGCCCTCCTTCACGTTGTTCTCTGTGCGTGTACATTTGTAACAGAGGTGTTGTGATGATCAGTGAACATGGTTTTTTCCATTTTTAAATAATTTTTTTGTGTATGTATTGTATCATTGCTATTTTTATTATTGTATTATTGTTATTAATGATATTGTTATGATCATTTTAAGATTAGGTTCTAATTTCTGTTGTGTTTAAGGGCACATTAATATGATGAAGACAGCGTATGTGCGCACAAATCAGAAATTATTTGCTGTGTATCATGTGGCTCTGTTTGAGCACACTGCCCCCTGCAGGTAAGATTTTACCCATCACGGTACAGATTGGTCGTATTTTTAAAAAAAATCTTCCTCAGACTTTCTTTAAAAAAAAAAAAATTCTAAATTGTTTTTCTTGATAACCCACACAAGAAGAAGAAGAAGCGCCTCCTGCTTTAGTATCTTCCCTGCAGTGAAATGCACAGCTCTATTTATTTATGTACTTTTAATTTGTCTTATGAATCATTGTTATGTTTTTTTTTAAGTGTTATCCCTGTTTGGTTTTTTTTGTCAACTGCAGAACTAGTAGCAACTGTGTAAATATGCAGATCCACTCCTTCATCTCCGTCTGACATCAGTAGACCCCTCTATCCGAGCCCCCCCGCCCCCCGAAGGTGCTGATTGTGTTATAACAAGCGTCAACCATTTCGACCCCACTCACGCTGCTTCCACTAACGCTTCACACTTTACTCCATCGTGTACATAGGTTGCGTCTGTCTGCTGACCTGTCGTGAACACTCGGATTGTTTTTTTTTGTTTGTTTGTTTTGCTGATAAATTCTCAACACACTGTGATGCACGTCTTTGCTTTCACACAGCAGTCAGTCAGTTCAGCTTGCACACTTTTTTGTTGTCACACTCGCAGTGCTCCCTCTTCACCGTCGTGTCTGGTGAGAGGACTTCTGGCCACCTGCTGATCGGATCTCGGTGTTTTTTACGCAGCAAGCCGTTGCTCTGTTGACCGTAACGAGTGGCATCCCTCCCTTTCCCTCACCTTGAACAAAAAAAAAAAAAAAAAAACAAAAACCCCCACCTTCCCCTCTTTTTTCTTACCTTTCCAACAGGCCAGCATTGACACACAGACACTCGGTAACACACCATCCCTCTCTGATTTTTATTTTTTTTTGTACAGCTCTCCATCTTTTTTTGATTTTAATTTTTTGTAAATACTGTAAAATGCATTTTGATATCATTGACATGTTTTTGATATTTCAAATCACAACTTAACAGTTGATCAGAAACGTGCTGACTCGGGCAACTGTGTGTATTTGTTCAGAGATGGCGTGTCTTTTACTCAGAATTAATATGAATGACGAGAAACAGAAAACTGGAGCTGCTATAGACTATTATGCTATCTCACCTCATCACAGACTAAACGCGGGGCTTTTACTGTGCGTCGGAGCTGTCGCGTCGAGGGGTCCGCCAGGACAAGGGAGGAAATTGTATGTAGTCAAAATGTGGGTGAACACCATTAGCTAAGTCACTGTCACACACATTTCCCTAAAAACTAAACACAAACTCTCCCTCTTCTGCCTCTGTTCCTGGAAACTTGGTTTGAAGTGGCCAAAAAGCTACTTAAATGGGAATATATTGTCATTTTTGACAGGGAATTTGCAAGAGCAGAGCTAAAGAGGGCAGTTTTTTTTTTTTTTTTTTTTTAAAATAATAAAACTTCTGTGTCTGCCTCCACCACTCTGCATTTCAGCTTTTATCCTCCTGACACAACTGAATCAGAAAGCAGGGCACACAGGACACTGGCTCTCCATCCAACGCACCAGGGACCAGAGTACATACTTTACTATGAAGGATTTTTTTATCTATTTAAAATGTGGCAGGAGAAATGTTTGGGGAAAGTAAAAAGAGAAGGAAAAAAACACATGGACAAACTTGTTGCTGAGAAGAAGTAGAGAGAGTGCAGGAACAGGCGTTTCCTCCCCTGTACTTTGAAATACTGTTGTATAAAATGCAGTCCAACTTCTCTCTATCTTTCTGTCCTGTAAGTAAAGCCGTCACAACGTTGATCATTTCTGTATTTCTATCGTGCTGATGTATAATACTGTAACATTCGGGGGAAGGGAGGGTTAAGAGAGGACTTTTGGGGGGGTGGGGAGTAAAAATTTTCTGTTCAGTTCCTCATTTTTCCTCTTGATGACAAAGCAGTATTGAATATGAGGCAGTCTGTCCTTGGGGAGTTGCTTTGTATCTCATGTTAGGGTAGTTTCAGATCCTAAATGTCTCGTGTAGTAAAATAAGAGGTTCCTTCGTATGTTTCTTTATATTGTAAAGTTTCTTTAGACAAAAAAATGTTGCTTATTGGAAAAAAGGTGGGAAATCTGCATTGATAATTAATGTATTTTTTGTTTTTATTTTTTTGGGGTTTTAATTTTCATCAAGTTGTCAGTCGTTTTTTGCTTGTGTCCCCCTTGTTGTAGATACATATTAAAAACAAATAAAATGACTTCACTCCTTTTGCCATGAACAGGCAATTTTTCCCCCCCTCTAAATCGAAGAGATTACTCCAGCAGAAATGGACTTTTGGTCTTTTAAGTTTTGTGTGACTTTGCTCATGATAAAATTGATTTTTTTTTTTGTGACATTTCGGACAAAATGTAGAGTCACATACAAAATGTTTTAGTATAGATGTTCAGAATAGCGCTTCCAGAGAATTTATTGCTCTGTATTCTGAGAAACGACATTAAAACCACCAGCCAAATACTGTGTTGATCTAGCGGATGCTCGAGCAGATTAGGATGTGGGGAGTTTGGGGACAGAGTCAACACTTTGGGCTCTTGATCGTGTTCCTCTAGCCATATCTGTGCAGGTTGGCAGGGGGCTTTTTCCTGCTGGGAGCGCTGGTACCTTTGGATGGTGTGTTTAGGTGTGAGGTAACATCCAGATGAATGCCAGGATCTAAGATTTCCCAGCAGAACACTTGATTGTATGCAGATGATGTGATTTTAATGTTGTAGATTAAATGAGTGAATCCCTGTTCAAGGGTTTGGGCTCCCAAGATAAATACAGCTAGCAAGTTAGTTAAAAAAAAAAAAAAAAAGGCACAAAAAAGAGATTTATTTTTTATTGACTGAATAGTTCAAAGACATTGAAAGAACATATCGGCAACTTAGAAGTCAGCAAAAATATGTTTAAATCAGTTTTTTTTAAATTTCATTTACTTGATTCCCAACTATTAAACACTCCCATGATGAAAATCAAGCTAAATCAACCGTTTATTATTATTTGTATAACTGCATAATTTTGTACAGTGCTCTATGGTAGAAGGTATGAGGTTTACTGTTTAATACTGTAACTAGACTTTCCAATGATATATTGTATTTATATATTGTTGCCTATAAATTGCAACTTTTTCATCTTTAAACATGTATAAACTGTAATTTGCAGACGTGCCATAAATAACAATGTGTCATTAATCTTCATGATCCAGACTTGAGATCTGAAACATTGTTTAAGATTTAAAAATACAACTAAATTACCTAAAACAAAGGTTAAAAAGGAAATATTTTTATGGATTGGAAACATTTTTTTCAAAGGCAGCAAAGTATGACAAATAGTAGTCTATTAAATAAATGGTGTAAGCCAAGAAATATAATTGAACTTAATGCGAAGAAAAACTAAATTGTCGCCACTTAACAGTGAGGAGCAACAATATTCTTAGCTACCAAAATCAAGTTGCCGTTTCAAACTGTGCTTCCTGAACTGTTTTGTGAAAATATTCTAGTCTCTAACCCTCGTGTCGTCCTGCAGGTCAAAATTGACCCCTTTTTAAAGTTTAAAAATGTGTGGGGAAAAAAAGTATTTTCACAGTGAAACTTCTGGTCTCCACATTTTCAACATTTTTGGGAAATTTTTCAACATTTTTTGTGGAAAAAAAGATGTTAGAAATGTTTCTTAAGGACATTCATCAAAAAATCAACCAAAATCCAGCGAATTTTGCTGGATTTTGGTTGATTTTTTTGTGAATGTTCTTAAGAAAATATTAGAAGTTTTACTGATGTATCTGTAATCACTTTAGATATTTTTAGGATTTTTTTGGAAGATTTTTACTCATATTTTAAAAATATTTCCAAGAATTTTCTTGCCAAATTTGGAGGATTCATTTTTTAAATAAAACTTTTAAGGGAAACTTTTAACGAATTATTGGAATTTTCTTCCTGAAGGTTTTGCAAATTTTCAGAAATTTGGGGATTTTTTTTGCTGAATTTTTGGGTTTTTTTCAGACAAGGAAACAATATTTTTTGGTGCCCGTAAATGAGGACAACAGGAGGGTTAACTTTATTTTGGACACTACTGACTACTGAAAGTATCACAGGTCTGAAGGGTCTGTTCCATCTGCACCGAGTGACGTCGCTGCGACTTCCTGGAGGTGGACAGAGCAACCAGGGAGGTGACGGAGGAGGAGAGGGCCAGCGGGGGGAGTAACGCTGGCCTGGCTCTGGAGGAGGAAGATGAGGGAGGAGAGGAGCTGGGCGGGTGAGGCAGAAACACCATCCTCCTGCTTCTGGAGGGTGAAGCTTGGGTCGGAACCTGGAGGTGAGCGTCCAAGGGAGGGAGGTGAAGCAGAGGTGGGACCACGGTGACAGATGGAAGGGTGTTTCTACGGAGCTGGGAGTTAAACGGAGGGAAGGCAGGCAGCTTGTTGTCTGAGTTTGACCCTCCAGGAGTTAGACACCTCCTCAGGATGCTTGACTGTGCGTGAGCCGAGTCCATCTCTGTGAGCGAGAGGACTGACAGAGAAGCCCTCAGAGAGAAATCCTCACAGCAGCTGCTGTAATTCTCCTCTTCATGTCTGTTATCCCTCCTGTGAGCCACCCTGGGCTGGCGCGACCCCTCGTCTTCATCCTCCTCATCCTCTTTCCGTCCTCCCTCCTCCAGCGGGCTCCTCTCCCTCGTGCCCTCGTCGTAAGCTCTGTTCAGACAGGCCAGGTTGTGGATGGCGAGCCAAGGTTCAGATAATATCCTCTGTCTGGGAGATGGAGAGCTGCACTGACTTAGTGGACTCGGCTCTGAGGAGGGAAGTCTGCTGCTGCTGCTGCTGCTGCTGCTGCTGCTGCTGCTGCTGCTGCTGCTGCTGCTGCTGCTGCTGCTGCTGCTGCTGCTGCTGCTGCTGCTGCTGCTGCTGCTGCTGCTGCTGCTGCTGCTGCTGCTGCTGCTGCTGCTGCTGCTGCTGCTGCTGCTGCTGCTGCTGCTGCTGCTGCTGCTGCTGCTGCTGCTGCTGCTGCTGCTGCTGCTGCTGCTGCTGCTGCTGCTGCTGCTGCTGCTGCCATATTTGCCTGATGTGCAAGAATAAAACAGTTTATCAGTTAAACTCACACATATGGAAGGAGGTTGAGAAAATTCTGTCTAGCATTAAATTTTAGATGTCATGGAGGAGGAATAGGGATCATCTGTTGCTCTTTTTTGAAGTTTTTTTTTAAGGAAGTTGACAATGAAAACTGACTGTCTGGTTTTCAGGAGTGGAGCTAGGTCTAAGTCTGTGCTATTTTTTAATATTTAGTGTTAAAACTGCTTGAAAAAGGTGTCTGATACATATTTTTTCTCCTACAATTCAATACATAAAGCCCTCCTTGTGCGATATTATCTGAACAGAGCCCTTCGCTCTCAGACTGCAGGTTTGCTTTGTGGTTTTCTAGAGTTTGCAGAAGTTGAATGAGCTGCAGAGCTTTCAGTTATCAGGCGCCTCCGTTTTGGAATCTGCTCCTGGTTTGGCTTCGGGAGGCAGACACCCTCTTTACTTTTAGGACTAGGCTTAAAACGTTCCTCTTTTATTAAGCTTATGGTTAGGGCTGCTCAGAAACTCAGACAGACAGAGAGACAGAGGTTTAGGTTTAGACTGCTTGGGGACTTCCCATGATGCACTGAGCACCTCTCCGCTACTGTCCTCTCCCTGTCTTCCATATAATTATATATCACCATTACGTGTCACTAACTTTGTATCTTCCCTGTAGTTTGTGTTTTGTTCTCTCTGCAGCTACATGATCCGCAGTCGCTGGAATCACCAACCTCCAGAATGTTCATTGTTCTCTCATGTATTGTCTGTTCTCCACCTGCTGTTCTGCTACCCTCACCCCAACCACTCCCCCACTCCCCTCATTCCCGCCCTCACCTCAAGTGGTCGAGGCAGATGGCTGAATTCCCTGTGCCTGGTTCTTTCTGATTTTTTGGTTTGTTTTTTGTTCTTTCCCACTGTCACAAAGTGGTTGCTCAAAGGCAAACCAAAGAACACTTTGGATTTTGTTGGGTTTCTCTGTTTAAATTTTGTATGTGAAGTGCTTTAAGATGACATATATTGTCAATGGGTGCTGTATTGATAAAATTCAACTGAAAATTGAACAAAGGAAAAGGAAAGTGACTTTCCTAAACTGAAAAAAAAAACTTTGAATGCCAGATTACTAATGGTTTACCAGAGTTACTTCAGTTCACTCGAATAACACGGCTGTCACTTTGTGACTGTGGCCATATTTAATCTGATATTGGAACCATGTGTGCAGGTGTGGATGTGAGAGGCAGTGATTGGTGGATCAACTACCTGCCTGCAGGTGATTGGCTCAACTACAGAACAACATCCAAGATGCCATACTGTAGAGGAATCATTCATTCCCTTCTCCTTTCAACCAGCTTCGCTTATATCTAATGTGTCCACCTGGAGCTTTTGCTATACGGATGGATTTGTGAATCTTTAGGCATTAGCAGGAAGGTAAAACATTCTTTTGACCTTTGTTTCTTTTATGTTAGGCATGTTGGTAAGGTATTGTATTTTGGTTGGTTGATTTTGGTGAAGTTTTCTTGTTCAGGTTTGAACTTCTCTCCACCCTGAAGCTAAACCCAACTCATTAGACCTGTAAATGTATTGTAGAAAAACACAACTGTTATCAGATCTCAACAATCTGTTTCTGCAAAAGATGGATCACTGTCATGTTGTGTTGGCCACCGCTTTTCAGGCAATTTGGAAAGTCCACAAATGTCACCATCTTGGTGATACCAGAGGATAATGCAGAGGACCACCAGAGGTAACAGAGTTGATACTCTGGGAACCATGAATATCCAATCCATCCATTGGTTGCTGAGACATTTAAAGAAGAAGGATTGGTTAACATTAACATCCATATTGGTTCGTGTCGCTAGCTTTCAAAGCGATTTATATTCTAAAAGTACTCGTTGTGTACAGCCAGGTGTTCCCCGTCCACATTTTATCCTCACACCTTCTCTCCAACAACTATCTGGCTTTATTTGCTTGTTTGTGTCTGTGGGATAAATTAGGTGTCAGCTCCTGTGCAAGAAATGTAGCTTCATCCATTGCAGAGTAGCCTCACCTCACCCTGGCAGCATATTTTCATTTTCTCTCCTCAGGAATGAGCATGCAGCTAATGATTTCAACCACACAGCATCTATTCTCATCTGTCCAGACTTGCCTTTGTTAAACACTAGTCTGCTGGAGTTTATGCGGGAAGAGAGATGCTGTCTGCATACAGAGACTGTAAAAGTACTGACCTCTGCATCAAGGTGGTTCTACAGACTCACAGAATGTTTTACACACCTGGTTTGTATATTTGCGTATCTATAAATCCTAAAAATTGTCATATCACAATTGGAATGGATTATTGAATTAGGATTATACGCAGATGTCTATTGGCTAAGTGTAGCGATGATTTTTTGTGCTGTTGTTTTGCATGTTTTTGCCTTTTAACTACAAACTATATATCATAGACATTAGTGCAGGAAAGGGTGTGGTTACGGAGTTGCAGACATACTGCTGGCCAGACGAAAACAGTGCAAATATCATTTTACCATCTGATTTTAAAAAAAGAAGAAATACTTTCAATAGTTTGGGGTATAATTCTTAATTAAATTAGAAGAATTAACATACATTATATCTGCTATATCTGTTTGCTTGTACCTCAGCTTAAACTTACTAAAAAAGTGACTTTTTAAAATTTTGCCTTTCTGCCTTTATGTCAACAGGAACAGCAGAGATATACAGAGAATATAAAGAGTGAGAGAGCAGGAAAATGCCTCAAAAATGGAACTGGGGACTCACTACTGACCACATTTGCACTGCGATGTATGCATCCTACCTACTCGGCTGTTGGGTTGCCTGAGGTAGCCTTAGAAACAATGGAACAGGAAATACCATAAAGTAGTGAACGTGAGGCTGCATGTCATCAGTACACCCACAGGTGCATTTATGCAGAATTTATGCCTATTGGTGACTTCATTTTTTCTTTGTAAATCTGTTTTCTTTTCACTTAGAAACTGTCCTCTTGTGTGCACAGAGAAGCTACTTACCCTCCCATCAACCTGTGGAGGTGAAGAGAAGAAACAACTGCAGATTCCAGACAGACAGGATGGGCATCTGTCTGAGTTATGACTCATCATTAATAGCATGTTGAATAAAACATCACAGAGTGAGACGCGGCTTGAGTTGCAGATGTAGAAAGTGTATTATATCTGTCAGTTCAAAGATGCACGTATGCAGCCAGTTACATGCACAGAGCAGCCTCATGCACGTTCCTGCTTTTAAACATGGAGCATTTTAAACAGAAAAGGTTTAAAGGCAATATCTGATTGAATGTTTAATACTTGTCCTATCTCTGAGCGGAGTGGTTGGGTGTGGTCAGAAATGCACTCAGTTGCAACTTGAACCACACTCAACAATGAAATCGATGTGTCATAGTGAATCTGCACGTAACTGCAGCAAGGTGAGCATTAGACAAAAACAAATTGTGATTTTTAAGTTTTCTTAAAAAGCCATTCTTAATTTTCAAGATGCAGCCATTTTCTTGGACATTTAACAAATGAGCGACTTTGAAACTTGCATAAATCTGCTCTGTTTTCTTCAAAAACACCCAGTAGAACAACAACACCCATGCATACACATGTAAAAACAGATCATCATATATCTGAAGCAATTCTTAAGTCCCTGCTTGTTGGTGGAAAACACACAGTAACATGACTAATCGAGGCCATACAGAAAATGTTTGCCTTAATAAATACAACCAGCACGACTCACTTGTTCCTCTGAAGTTGAAGATGTTTTCTCCCTTGGGTGAGTTTGGGGATCCTGTCTTGAGGAAGATATCAGAGGGAGACATGCAGGACACCGGCGAGGTGTCCGGTGACGGAGGTACGTTCAGGTAACGCCTGGTCACAGAACCCCCGTTCACACCCATCTCCGTGGCGATGATGATGATGTCACGACCTCTGGCCCGGCAGGCGTCCATCAGAACCTGAGGTAGGTGAGAGCTGGTGAGGTACTGATGGGATTTGACCAGTGCTGGGGAGGTGTTTAAGTCTCATTCTGATATTTTTGAAATGTTATTCTGGGTTTTATAGATTTTGACAGTTTTCAGGACTATTTTAAAGACAAATACGGCAATTTGTTTGGACAAAAAGCATCTGAAACATCCTGAACCATCCAAACCTTCCACTAAAACTTAAAAAATTTCATTTCTTCTACTTTAATTGTGCATTTCCATTTCATACTGCTTTAAGCTTTCACTCTGCTACATTTCGGAAGGAAATGTACTTTTTTCTTCCATTTCCTTACAGCTGTACACTGTAAAAAAAAAAGCATTCTTTGAGTTTACTGTTATTTTACAGATTTCCCTGTTTTGTTAAATAATGGATAATATCTAATAAAATGACAGCAAAAAAATAATAAAATGACATGTTTACTGTAAACAAACAAACAAAAACATGCCAAAACTGTAACTTCTCCATCAAAAATCTGTATTTCAATGAACAAAAATTTGTTCTTTTACATTTGACCACAAAATTCCATTATTTCTAACTGTATCTAAATCAGTTTTTCAAATATTAACTGTTAATTGAAAGAAAAATTATGTATATTAAGGTTTTAAAAAATAGTAATCCATTTTTTAACTGTTAGCTAACCAATTCTCTCCGTTTTGCCAAAATACAAATATCCAATGAAAACACACAAAAAAGTTTTAGTTTATACCACTGTGACAAAGAAAAAGAAATCTTTTACAATGTGTGACTTAATTATTTCAGCTAAAAATATCAGAATTTACAGGTTTTGAAAGTTACAGTATTCCATTGGGTTTTTACAGATTTTTTTTATGGACCTTTTCAAATTAAGATCATCCAAAACCTTTGATCAAGTGTTCAAATAAATTAACTTGAAATTAACTTCACTTTGACATGACAGCATTAAAAGACACTTATTCATCCTTTCTATGTAATGTTGCACAATGAAATTGTGCATGCAAGACTTAAACTTTATTTGAAATATTGCTTGCATTGTGGTGTTTGTACTTAGCAAACACACATCTTTACGCATCATTACAACCATAATATCTTCCACCATCCACCAAATGTACTGACTTGGATTCTCTAGGACAGGGGTGTCAAACATATGGCCCACGGGCCAAAACCGGCCCAACAGATGGTCCATTCTGTCCCAAGGGATGACTTTACAATTACAAAGAAGACATTAACTGTAAATTGTAAATTTGTAAACTGTAAATTTTAAATGATTTCTAGACCAACAAAAGTAGCTTTTGATCATAAAGTAAAATACTAGATTGTTCCATTCCAGATAGCTGTGATTGAATGTTTTTTGCATTTGTAGACAAACTGTGATCTGTCATTTGTAATGTACATGTGTAAATGATCGAAGGAGGCATAATATTGTTGAAACTGAACTTGTTTTTTGTCAGAAATTTCAGGATGATCATAATGTTTTATAAAAAAGAGTGTTCATTAAATGCAATCATTTTCAGAATGTACTTTTTGGAATGAAAACAAAGGAAAAAAGTTGGAGTTGTGGTTATTTGTAGGTTATTATGCTCTGATTTTAGTGGTGCAGCCCACTTGGGAACAAAAATGACTTTGACATCCCTGCTCTAGGATCATTCTTTTCTTTCCTCCTGACTGACCTTCACTGTAGGGTGGTGCTGGGCGTTGATGGCGTAGACCAGGGCTGAGGCTCCAGAATAGTCCTCCATGCTGGGGTCGGCTCCTGCTGCCAGCAGGGTGGAGGCCACCTGAGCTCCTGCTCGCTCCATACAGGCGTACATGAGAGCAGTACGACCAGCCCGGTCCTGGGCGTTAGGATCCGCCTAGTTGATATAAAGGATGATAGATCCAGTCAGAATGTGACAATTCAAGATGGGCAATAGTGCAAGGTGAGTCAGGAATCAGTCAGAGAAAAGCACAGCTTTAGTAGAATTACAGGTAATTTGCTTAATGGTCTCTTAACCCTCGTGTCATCCTGCGGGTAAAAATTGACCCGTTTTAAAGTTTGAAAATGTGGAAAAAAATATTTATTTTCACAGTGAAAGTTTTGATGTCCACATTTTCAACATTTTTGGGAAATCTTTAAACTTTTTTTGGTGTAAAAAAAGAAATGTTAAAAACATTTCTGAAGAACATTCACAAAAAAATCTACTAAAATCCAGCGAAATTTTTTTGTGAGTGTTCTTAAAGAAAATATTATAAGTTTTACTAATATATATGTTATCACTTTTGATATTTTTAGGATTTTTTTTGGAAGATTTTTACAAATTTTTTGAAAATATTTACAAGAGTTTTCTTGCCAAATTTGGAGGATTTTTTTTTTTTTTAAATAAAACTTTAAAGGGAAAGTTTTAAGGAATTATTGGAGTTTTCTTCCTGAAGGTTTTGCAAATTTTCTGAAATTTGGAGAATTTTTTTTGCTGATTTTTTGGGATTTTTTATCAGACAAGGAAACAATATTTTTTGATGCCCGTAAATGAGGACAACAGGAGGGTTAATAAGACCTAATCTGACATGGCTGCTTTGGAGTTGTTTGTTGAATGAGGACACACTTTATGAAACAGCCTCATAATGCATCTAATGCATGAGAGTAGCTGTTCTGTTATCCATAGAGCCAAGCATATTGCTGGGTGGACTGGGGACAAAAACAGGAATCTGTTTACTATGCATTAAAAGGACACCTTTCTTAGAGCAGCTACAGATTTTTCATGCATTAGAAATACACCTGAATCAATAACCTGTTGAATTTTTAAGTACAGAGAATTACATTTAAGTGCCTGTATTCTCAGTTAAAATGGTGACTATTTGTCATTAGCAGACTGACCTTGTTCTGCAGCAGGTATGTGAGGAGTCTCATGGTGTTGGGCCCAGCAGGTTCCCCTCTCAGAGCCTTGCAGGCAGCCAGCAGAGGCGTCTCTCCTCCGGGGTTGTGTCCGTTCACCTGAGCTCCACCTTCCACCAGCAGGCGAACCAGACGGAGCTTCCCCGAGGACGCTGCACTGATGAGGGGGCTGCAGTCTGACAGAGGATCCACCATCTCCTGGGGGGGGGCACACTCATAATCATCAAGTGTAGTAGGTTACAGCATTTAAATTTTATCCAAAAAAACACTTTTACTGCCTGCCTTTGACATCATTTTCCTGATAGTATTCGTTTTTCTGTTATTAATGGTCACATTTTTCAAGATGCAATTTAATTTCAGGTATTACTGCACATAATTCTACCAACAAAATCCTTCACATGAACTATAAAACAAGTTTAAATGGATTGTATTTGTCTACTTCTGTCCTCAAACTGTCAGTAAAATGTTTAAATGATAAAAAAAAAAGAGACAAAGCCAGAGACAGGTATCAGCTGCTGTCACTCAGTGTACATTCCAGTCCATTTCACTTAGAAATGTCACTGAAAACTTGACGACTGGAATGAGCCATAATAATTTACTCACTTACAGTGTTGTGGTACAGTTTTAAAGTACTTTTTACAACACACTTTACATTTAAAAAGCAAATGTTGCACTTTTCTCTCCACAGCAGGTATTTTAAATCTTTAAATACAGCTACTTTGCAGATTCTACAAAATAAATAGTGCAAAATATAATCAACAGGTACATTTTTAGATTATAGACTAAACTACCCATTAGTGTGTAAAGAAGATGAGATTAATAATAAACCTATTTTAACAAGTTTAGGTGAGTTTTATCTGTCTGTTTCCTTCTTCAAACTGTCAGTAATATGTTAAATTAATATATATTTTTTTGACAAAACCAGAAGGAGATATTAGCTAAAAGGCAAATATTGCACATTTCCCTCCACAGCAGGTATTTTAAACCTTTAAATATAGTTACTTTGCAGATTCTGATAAATAATACAATAATTATCAACAGGTACACTTTAAAATTATAGATTAAACTACCCAGTAGTATATAAGAAGTTTAATTTAAAGCTAAATTTATTTAAATAAGTTTCAGTGGGCTTAATTTGTCTGTTTCCTTCTTCAAACTGTCAGTAATATGTTAAATTAATATATATTTTTTTGACAAAACCAGAAGGAGATATTAGCTAAAAGGCAAATATTGCACATTTCCCTCCACAGCAGGTATTTTAAACCTTTAAATATAGTTACTTTGCAGATTCTGATAAATAATACAATAATTATCAACAGGTACATTTTAAAATTATAGATTAAACTACCCAGTAGTACATAAGAAGTTTAATTTAAAGCTAAATTTATTTAAAGAAGTTTCAGTGGGTTTAATTTGTCTGTTTCCTTCTTCAAACTGCCAGAAAAATGTTTAATTAATTTTAAGAAATTGACAAAACGAGAGGCAGATGTTAACTACTGGCACTCAGTGTACATTGCAGTCCATTTAAATTACAACTAAATACCATAAAATTTACCCACATAAATTATATGATACTTTTTACATCATACTTCACATTTTAAAAGGCAAAAATTGCACATATCCCTCCACAACAGAACAAAACTGGTATTTTATGCCTTTACATATGGATGCTTTGCAGATTCTGATAATTAATTCAACATATAATTAACAAATAAGTTTTTTAAATAACACATCAAACTACTCAGTAGAGTGCAAAGAAGCTGAATTAAATGCTAAACTTACATTAACCAGTTTAGGTGGGTTTTATTTGTCTGTTTCTTTCTTCAAACTGTCAATAAAATGTTTAATCAAAAAAAAAAAAGACAAAATTAGAGACAGACATCAGCTACTGTCATTCAGTGTACATTCAAGTGATTTTGAATTACAAACAGATATTATAGACTGCAAATGCCACTACAAAAGGTGAAAAAAATGACATAATAAACAATATCCATATGGTAATTAAATAAAGATAAAGACATCATACTCACCTTTTCACTGGTTATTTATCTGCTCCTCTTCTACAAAACAGGAGAAAAACAATCATCCTGAGTTTGTTCACTATTCTTTTTTTTCTTTTTTTTTTACTCCTCATCCTTTCACATATCTACCTTGTATTTCAGGTGAAGCGTCCTCATGTTTCCAGCCTGCAGCAAACTGCAGAACAATGAAGTGAAGCATCCTGACTTTCATCTCCTGCCTCTGTAACTCCTCAGTCCTTCTCCTTTACCTGCTGGGCCGAGGGGAGGCTTCGGCCCACAGCAAGCGTTTCTAAACTTCTAAACGGTTTTGAGCCCCAAAATGTCACTTGTTGCAAACGCTGGACTACAAAGAGCCAGAGGCCTTTTGATATGAGTCAGCTTTGAACAGTTCTCCTCCGCCTTGTGACCACCATCTGCGTTCAAACGCTGGCAAAGAGATGAGGCACACTCACCAAACCTCCCAGCAGATCATTTGTATCTGACAATCTGAATGCACTTGTTCTTTCTTTTGTATTTTTCTGGGTTTTTGTCCTTTGCAAAGCACCGAGCACTGTCCTGTTGCACGATTTAACTTAAGATTTCAAAACATTTTCAGCAAATACCTGATGTGCAATTAAGCCAAAACCACAATTACTTGAAGCTAGCAAAATTAGCAATAGCCAAAAGCAGCAATCAGCCATATCGATCCATTTTTTTCTACATCCATCCCATGCCAGATGGCGAAGTAGCAAGTATGAGTGAAGCAGTATTTCTTGTAACCTTCATTGCATCAATATGAGATGGACAGATGAACATTTCAGATGATAAATGTCGTCTCTTCCACAGATAATGGGCCGAGCCAGACAAATATTCATAAATTATCAACACACTTAAAACAGGAGGAGAATTTTTAGAACCACATTCGATCCACTTGCAAATTCTGTCTCCAAGCCAAGAGCCAAAAAGCAGTGCAAATGGATTAGTGTGGAGGCTAACCGCACCTGGCCAAACAGAGTTGTCTCATAAGTTACCAAAGGAGCTTTCCAAAGCACCGATTCAAATTAACCAAGTTTAAAAAAGCAATTTAACGAAGCTGTTAGGAGCACAGCGAAAGCAGAGTGGAATCTGGAATCTCAATCATTATTGAGCGAAACGCTAATTTACAGTGACTGTTAAAAGCCCTCACCAGTGTGTTTGGCAGCAGAACACTTTTATAGACCATTTTTTTAATGCTACCACTACAGTTTTGTTACTCCACCAAGGAACGGTGGAGTTATGTGACAATCGGCGTAAGTTTGTCTGTGAATCTGTCTGTGTGAAACATTACTCAAAAACGGACTACGGATTTGGATGAAATTTTCAGGGGAAATCAGAAATGACACAAGAACCACCTCATTAGATTTTCACAGTGATGCGGCTTATAGTCTGGATCCAAGGCTTTGTGAAGGATTTCCCACTGCCAGATATAGCTGCCAGCATGGTGTCACTGTAGCCATGACAACAAGACTGACACAACACTGTATCAGTTACCTGCTGACGATCACATGATTGCGATCCTACTACCAATTGACTGTGATTTATCAGTTGGAAATCATACAAGGAAATGATACGTCAACTAAGTAGCCTTGGCGGAGTAGTGTGCTCTCAGAGTGCTTTTGTAGTAGTTTAGTATGTCATCCAAAATGTCACAAAAACATCATAGTTTAGTATGTTGTCCAACATCTGAAAAAAAGGTGCCCAGGTAGCTCAGCTGGTTGAGAGGGTGACTCAAACAGAACTGTGTCAGTCACAGGTTTGATTCCAGCTTACGGCCCTTTACTGCAGGTCTTCTCCTGTCTTCCTCTCTACTTACCTATTGAATAAAACCAACAAAAGGGACAAAAAAATGTCATAGTTTAGTATGTCATCCAAAATGTTACTAACACGTCATAGTTTAGTATGTCATCATAAATGTGTAAAAAAACAACATAGTTTTGTATGTTGTCCAAAATGTGTACAAAAAGGTGCTCTTCCCTGCTTTTCTGTCTTCCTCTGTACTTCTCTATTGAATAAAACCAACAAAAGGGCCCAAAAAACAACTTAGAAAAAAAACATCATAGGATGTCGTACTGAATGTGGAAGAAAATGTCATAGTTTAGTATGTCGTCTAAAAAGTCATAGTTTAGTATGTGGTCCAAAATATGACAAAAACGTCATAAATGTCAAAAAATGGCCCAGGTAGCTCAACTGATTGAGAGGGTGACTCACAAACAGGACTGCATCAGAGATGCAGATTTGATTCCAGCTCATGGCCCTTTACTGCAGGTCATCCCTGCTTTCCTGTCTTCCTCTCTACTTACTTATTGAAAAAAAATAACAAAAGGGCCCAAAAAACAACTTAGAAAAACATCATAGTTTAGTATGTCGTCCAAAATGAGTATGGGGGGATGAACGGCCCTGGCGGGGTACTGCGCTCTCTGGGAGCTTTTCTAGTTTATGTATGTCCAGTTCCAGGTTTCACTTCTGTATGTGGGAATGAAAACCAGCAGACTCTTGAAACTTGCTTGAGCTATATGACCATCACCACCATAAACTCTGATTATGTGATCATGTAGATAGCACACAACTATAATTTCAGATTTTTATAAAAACATAACAGCTTATACAAAACAGATAATATAACAAATATACATATAAGTAGGATTTAAAAAGATGGAGCATAAAAACTGAGCTCTGCTTCTCCCTGTATTGTTCTGACCCTGTCTACAGAATCATTTAGATCAGGGGTGTCAAACATGCGGCTTGTGGGCCAAAACCGACCCACCACAGGGTTCAATCTGGCCTCTGGGACGACTTTGTAAAGTGTAAAAATTCCAGACTTCATTAGGGTTAGGGTTAGCTAACTTCATTAACTAACCCTAACTGTAATCCTAACCCTCATGCTACCAAAAACCTGATAATGCAGAATCCAGCTAGGGATATTTTCTGAACCATAGCTGCTTGTCAAAAATAATACAAACCAAAATGTGTTTCAAAGTCATTCTCAAAATGAAATGTTTTCATTTCTTTATAAGTTCCTGTGATATTGTCATCCAAATGCTGCGTCAAATGTCAAAGCACAAAAAAATGTGCTGAAATGTGAGTTGAGAGGCATTTTTTAGAAAAAAATTGTCTACGATAATATTGGATATATCAAGCTAAAATTTCCCAAATATCTTTATAGATATCCATATATTCTGCTAGAAAAATTTCAGGCAAATCAGAGATGGTGGAACAGAAGTTATTTAGAATTTTTGGTGATTTAAGATGGAATTTTTGCACTTGAGTACAATTTAAAAGTGTACTTCACACTTTAGATTCCAGAAGCAAATATTACACCTTTCTCATCACAACAGATATTTTAAAGCTTTGAATACAGTTAGTTTAGAGATTTTGATAAATAACACAAAATATAATCAACCAACACACTTTTTAGTTAGAGATTAAAGTACCCAGCACTGAATGAAAAAGTTGAATTCATCACATTTAAACACTGCAACATCAAAGTAATAGATACATTAAATTATCAATCATTTTAATCCTGTACTATGACACTGTGTATTATTTTGAAATGGGCCCTTCTGCCTAATGGGTACTTTTACTTTTCGTAGTTTAAGTATATTTTTATGCTCTTACTTTTCTACTTTTATTTGAGTAAATGTTTTTTTAAAATGACTTTTGCTTGTGACAGTATTGCATTTTTAAAAACCAATCTGAGCAGTATGTCGCTTTAACCTGAGCTCAGAGGTCTGTTTGTGCCTTTGGCTTTCTGCCTTTGGCTGTGGAAACTGGACGCTACCACTGAGTCCCAGAGGAGGACAGGAAGTGATTTGGAAAAAGCCGAGAGTCTGTTTGATATGACAGATGGATGTACAGTAGATTACAGTACATTTTTGCACGACATTTTACAAAGCTCACTTTATGCTGGTTGAGGTTTGATTTCTTCTTTTTCTTTCTTCATTTTTGTTCATTTGGGGCTTTAGTTTATAGCACTAATATACGTAGTCCATGTTACAACATATTATAATATCAGTTATTAGAGGTAGATTGTTTTAGTCTGATGTAGCCTTTTATTGCTATTTGAGTATGTCTGCATTCACTGTATGTGCCTCAGCACATTTTTTCTCTAAATGAGAGTAAATCAAACAAAATTATAGTGTATGGTTTAAAAAATACTTTTTTCTGTACCACACAAACCCTGAATTAGGCTCAGTACATTACAGACTGACAGACCTGTACTGTTGACTCAGGCTGACCAGACTGGTTTTGCTTTCAGATCATAAATAATGTTCTGTCAGCTGTTTTCTACTTCCTCATTTCCTTCCTCAAAGTGCAAAGCCATAAATTTTATTTGCACAACATGACAAAAAACCAAACATTAGTTTCATACAAAATAGAAAACATATAGTAACTCTAATAAAAAACATGATTATAATCTACATTTTTACAAAACTTTGCAAGTGAAAAACAAGAATCAATAAAAGTCTACCAAAAAACCAAGACAAAAAAACCCACAAAACCATATAAAAGACACAAAAGTACTTTATCCTCAACAGTTTTAGATCTCTTACAAATATATTTTAAAAATCTTGAAGATTTATGACAACTTTTAATGAAATTATGTTTCACCAAAAGAGTAAATTGAGTTCAGGAAATTAGTGTTTCCCTTTACAATCAAAGATATTTTCAATTACCCAGCTTAATAATATATAAATAGGCTTATTAATCAGTCCTAACATGTTAAGATAGAAGAGGGGATTTGAAATTCTGAACTCAAGATGAAGTTATCAAGTCAATATCATTAAGTTACCTAAACTCAAATTTATTTTAAAACCAGTTAATGCAAAAAAAGAGAGTTTAAATTACATACAATATGAAGCTGGTGCAAAGCCAGAAAAGGCGACGCTATTAAAGGATGTGAATAAGGAACATCTAATTTAAGCAGTCATTGTGATTTGAGAGCTGCACTTTCGCCTTGCAGCTAGAAGATCCCTGGTTCACGTCCTCGCCTTCCCAGGATCTTTCTGCATGGAGTTTGAATGTTCTCCCTGTACATGGATGGGTTTTCTCTGGGTTCTCCAGCTTCCTCCTACAGTCCAAAGACATGCTGAGGTTAACTGGTAACTCTAAATTGTCCATAGGTGTGAATGTTTGTCTCTTTGTAGTCCTGTGACAGACTGGTTACCTGTCCAGGTGTCCCCTGCCTTCACCCTAAGTCAGCTGGGATAGACTCCAGCCCCCTACCACCCTGATGAGGATTAAGTGATGTATAGATAATGGATGGATTGTGATTGGATTAAGGCCCATCTGTATCAAAGTTACATATTCATTTTTATACATCATATCATCATCATATCATATCATATCATATCATATCATATCATATCATATCATATCATATCATATCATATCATATCATATCATATCATATCATATCATATCATATCATATCATATCATATCATATCATATCATATCATATCACCTTTATTTTTTTGTTTTGTTTTGTTTTGTCCTTGTTTTTTTTCCCACAGCAAGCTTAATCCAAGTAAAGTTCTGGAGTTTGAAAATGGGCTTATATTGGGCTTTTAAAATCATGCATTTATTTAAGTGGTGCAAATAGGTCAGTTGAATAAGTTTTTAGAGTGCCGATACATCTTACATCACAAGTCACTGTGATTAATAATTATTTTTTAAAAAAAAATTTTATTGATATTTTAATGGGAACTTAAATACTATATAGTACAAACAGACATTATTTTTGATAGGTTTTTTTTGCAACTTTTTGATTAATGTCAATTTTGCCATTTTTGAACTGTTTAAATTTAGATGCTCTGATCAAACTATATAAGATTCATTAGTGCTCCTTAGACTTTCAGCCACTTTGATCATGAACAAAAGTTTAGATACACTTGTAAAGATCATGTATATCCTGGCAGTCTTGAATATGTAATGATTCCTAGAATGCTGAATTTTCTGTGATGGAGTTAAATTTAAATATATACATGTTTAAATTTGATTCTTTTATAGAGTCATTGTTGGTTTTTTGGAAAAAAAAAAAAAGGAAGACCAAATCTGTATTGTTATTCATACAGAAATGCTAATATTTGGTTAAATGTCTTAGAGAACAAATCTTATCTCATGAGTCATTACAAATATTTATTTTTCATTTTCTAATATTACTTTAACTGCAACATAAATGCTAGACAACACATACAGACATTATTTTTGATACTTTAATTACAGCTTTTTGATTATTGCCAATTCATTTTTGAATTGATTGATTTGAGGTGTACTAATAAAACTCTAAGATTTATTATTATACATTATATCATGGCTGTATTGAATGTTCAAATACTCCTATATCTCTGAACTTTCTATGATGAAGTGATTGAAATACATGCATTTTTGTGACAAAAAATATTTAATTTTGATTCCTTTATAGATTCATTATAGGTCCTCTGAAAGAAAGATCTGTGGGTCAAAAATATCCATACAGAAATGCTAATATTTGTTTAAATGTCTTTTGGGCATTTTTCACCTCATCTAGTCGCTTTTTCTAGCCATTCACAAGCTTTACGCCGTGCTTATTTAAAAAATAAAAATATAAATCTATATAATATAAATCAGTAAAAACTACAGGCAGCTGTCCACTCCAGTGTGATTCCCTTCATCTGCAGAAAGCAGGAGCAGCACGGTGAAAAGTGGAAGTGGTTACGTAAACCTACGTAATGGTTTATTTATGTCTCTGGGCCAATAAAATCAGCTCAGCCGCCATGACGTAATGCGATCCACTCCAGAATAGCGCGCGGCGGAGGAGCAGCGGGCACACGGATCCGTTGGAGCTCCTTCCGTCCTTCTCCCCTCCGGTTCCTCCGCTCCATGTTCGTGTCTGTTCATGCCTCTCGGTCCTCGGTAGAACAGCCCGGCGGGAGGCGGGATCGGCGGCGGGATGTCGGCGCTAAAGGAGCGGCAGAGCTACGGACTGTCCAGCGGTAAACTGAGCGGTGGCGGTAACGTCTCGGTTTTTCATGTCAAACTCACTGACAGCGCGGCAAGAGCCATTGATGGCTTTCACAACGCCAAGGTGGGCGCTTTATGTTTTATTTTTTCACTATTTCCTCCTGGAATAACTAGCTAACACAAACATTAGCGGCCGAATGTGTTGTAGCACTTTGTTAGCTTTAGTTTGAAACGGAACCGTGAGACGAGGCGAGGAAGGCGGGTTCGCATTTCGGCCGAAGTTCAGCAGCACCGTCCTCTGTTGTTGTTGTTGTTGTTGTTTTCTCCCATATGCCCCCCTTTTTAGCTATGAAATAGATCTACATGTTGCATAATACGACGCGGAAACGCTGTCCTGTGTGTGATGCTGCTCGTAACAAGCTGCTAGCCAAGTCTTCACAAGCTGCTGGCAAGTATTGTGAATGCTAATCAGTGCTGGAGAAGAAAGGGAAAGGCTGCTAGGAGTAGTAGTAGGAGGAGGAGGAGGATATTATGAGAGAAAAATCATTTTTATCAAATAGACAGAAATCAACCATTTGACCCAGTTTACCACAGATGAATAGAAGCTGCAGGAAGCCGAGCACAGTCATGCACACTTCCTCAATTCGCTAATTCCTTGTAATGCACATTGGAAACTCCTCTGTGAAGAAATGACAGCACTTCTGATGAAAGCTGAAAACCACACGGCTCCTGTCATGTTTAGTGTAGTGATGAGGTAAACAGAAAGGAGGGGAAAACACCTGGCGCACTGTGAGTGAGTGAGTCCAACATGCACACACTTGTTCCTGTGCATCCATTTGGTGTCTTTATATAGCTCCAAGTGTGGCTATTCACAACCTACTTGTCCAGATCACAGATATATTTATATATATTTATAAACAACACCACCTCCACATGCAGCTGGGCCAGACTCTGCACTGGCTGCCAACCCACTTTCTGCGCTCATCAACAGGTGGACTTTACAGATCCTCTCCATGCAAAGGTCATCTCGGATTCTAGCCATCACATACTTTCCATCCGTGCTGAAAATGTGTCACTTTAGCCTGTCATTTCTGCATATTCCAGCAGGCCGTTTCACCCGCTGCGAGAGATGACACCTCATTTCACTGTATTCTGAGTGTTTCAGTATTTGAACGGCAGGGTGCAGCGACCTTAGCTGGCCCTCTTTCTTTTAAAATCAAACTGAATCTACTTAAAGGACACTTGATGCACAAGCATCAGAAAGGTGCATGTGTTCTTGGAGGACCTTTTGCAGTTAGGATTAAGGGAAAGATGCAGAGCAGTTCACTTAGTATGCGCAAATAAACAAATGAATACTTTGTTTAGCGTCTATAGTCACATATGTGTGGTCAGGAGGAAAATAAACACTTAAGGTAGGATTACAAAGTGGTGACAGGATCCAATTTTAGCATTTATCATACATCAGTTTGATGATGGGTTTGGGATTATTGAATGGTATTAGCGCTACAAACTGTCAGACTCATGTGAGACCACTTTTCCTAAATAGATCCAGATTCAGTGCACCAGCACCACAAATAATGTCCTTTTTACTCTATGCAATGTTCTTTCTCATCAAAACCTACATTACCCATAATGCAACTCCACCACTGACAGCTGGCTCTGACATTAAGGTGTGTTGTGTTAATAGAAGCTGATGTTACTAAGATTGGCCAGTCTCGGGCAGAGATCATGATCGATCTTGTAAGCTGGCTTCTTTCCAGTATTTTTTTTAGATTAAAATTGCAGTCTTCAGACAGATGATGACTTCAGTGACAGTTCTTGAGTTGCAGCGTCTTCCTAAGACAAAAAAAGACACGTTTCGTCATGTGCATTAGTACTTGAGACCTGTACACAGATGTTTAACAGAAAATATTAAGACGTGCTTCATCTGTGGGGTTCGTTTGTCACACAAATAAAAATTCAGATTTTCTGTCATACACGATACACATTTACAAAGAAAGCGCTTCCGGAACACAAAGCAAATGGGTGTTAGCTAGTGGTAGGCCGATTAACATGTGAATGGGTTATACTGGGTCAGTCTGCACCGGCTACTGGGGCCTGAGTGGCTACTGCAGCTAATAGGTTACTTTTCATGGTTCAGAGCTGCACTTCCAATGCTGTGGAAGGGCGAAATTTATTACAGATGCCATAAAAAAAAGAAAACTGAAACTTGTGACACATTAAGCGGGAGGAAAATGTGAGCGACTGCTGATTAATACTGTTTATTTTTCATCCATGGTTTTTTGATTTGACATTTATGTCACTATTGCATTTGAATATATGCTTGTGATTATAAAAATGAGTGAGCTGAAGACAAATAGCAGATCTACTTAAGCAAGCAAACAAGATGCAGGCGTTTGTGTCTCATTCAGTTGTGTCAGATGCAAAAAAAACAGCAGCAGAAAAAACCCCAATAGGACGATATTTGTATTGTATATCAGCCGTTTGCCACCCTGCTCTATAAATATCGGCCTAGGCAATTGAAAGTCAGAATATCAGTCAGAAAAGGAGTCAAAAGCACTCATACAGTTACCAAAACATCATCTGTGTTGAATGATTTACATATATCTATGCTGGTGTCTTATCAGATCTGCATGCATGTACATGTGTGGATCTGTATGTTCATGCTCATGGGTTTCCAAAACACATGTAAATCAATCACGTGTTGCTCTTTTCTCCAGGGCTCGTCTTCCCATCCCACCATCTGTTTTAGTGGCAATAAAGGGGTAAGAAGGACCAATCTTACTACTCGCATACAGTAATTCATCATTTCATCTCATATGTTTTGTACATTTTAAAGAGGTTAAATCTTATTGTCTGCGTCTGTTTTCTTCTTCTTTCTCGCAGCAAATCACCATCCCGTGTTCGGAGAACAGAGATGAAGTGAGGATTTTCACCTTTGGCGTGACTAACGTTGCCCGTGACAATCCACATGGAAGCTTTGATTGTGTCAAACAGCTCAGCACTGGGTAAAAAAAAAGCATTAAATATGTCACATTAAACACAAATAACCTCAACTCTTTTGGCACAGGTCAAATTTTTTTCTGATTAAATTGGATTGTAAGGGGAAAAAAGCAGGTCATAAGTGTAGGGTTGCAAAAACATGAGGGCTGTAAGCATGTTTTTGTTCCACAGTGATGACATGATTATATGTTTACTTTGTATTCTATATATAGAATTAGCTGACTGCCTGAATGTGTTTAAATATTTTAAAATGTCTCCGCTCCGCTGCTGTGTGAAAGTCACCCTGCTGTTCTGTGTTTAAATGCCAGGGGAAACCCAGGGTTCCTGACTGTACATGTCTAGGAAAGCACAGAAATTGCAGAGGTGCAAAGTGACTCTGATAAATGTCAGGAGCTGCGACAAGTTGAGGAGTAATCCACCTCATAATTTGTCAAATATAGAGGTCATTCTAATCTGATAATACATTTAACTAAGCATAATCCTCACCAAAGCAACCCTGCACTGAAAAACAAGGCTTTATTTGAAATGGATAACGTGTGGAAGCAGCCTGAAAGCTCTGTCAGATCACTGTCTGTGCTCATCTTCTCAGTGCTGCCGAGGAGCTGTCGTGTCTCGGGGTGATTCAGAAGAAGATGACGGTGAACGCTACAGATGACTCGTACGATAAAGCTCGTCAGAGCATGGCCCAAGCTGAGGAGGAGACACGCAGCCGAGGGGCCATTGTCATCAAACATGGAGGGCGTTTCCAGGGTAGGAAGTATAGAAGACACTCACGCGTCCACAGAGTCTGCGTGGTTATACAACACATAACTCCTGCTAAGAAATAACACTGGCCTGAGGACAAATTTGTACTGTGCTGATAACATCCAGAAAACACTGTCAGCCATATTGCATCGGTTGCTGTGGCAACATGTGTGGTAACCAGTGACATAGTAACAATCTCTCTTGTTTTCTCCTGCATGTTTTGTCCTTTTTGTGTGTGTGTTTTACCTATTAGGTAACGTTCTATACCTCAGACACACACATAGACATTAGAGTATATATTCAAGTCTACATTTTAACTGTGTAGTTTTAAATGTGTCTCTGTAATCTACAAACTCAGATCATACAGACTGTTTTGCATAAACTTACCACACATACATACACACAATACAACCAGTGATTTAGCTAGGTTTTTTTTTGTGCCACCGCTGTTTTTCTATTTCCAACCACAAAACCACTTCCTTCTAAACATTCATGTCAGATGGCGTCATCTTCTCGCTCTGAATGCACACAAAGAATCATGAAAACTAACGTATACGAATATGTTCGTGTGAGCATGGGTGGTGTATGTGCCTTCAAAGGAAGCTTAAAAAAAAAAAAAAAAAAAACGTACTCACTACAGTCTTGTGCAACCATGTGGTTATTTCTTAAATTAGGTGGCAGCTTTTGCTCGCAGAGATGCAGCTTTTTACCCTGAGTGTGAGTTCCTGAAGGGGTCAAATGCTTCCTCTGCGATGCACAATTCTAGCGGTGGAAAGAGTCGTGTTGCCGCATCCAGCCTGAAATAGCAAGAGTTAACGCGCATTTACAACCCAGTCACCTTCTAATGGGCAGCATTTTAAGAAAAACAAGCGCAGCAGAAGGTAGCTTTGATGATAGAAACCTCAGTAAAACCCCCGTGAACCTTCCATGATCTCCTTTGAAGATATTTTTTGCTTTATTCTTGCCGGGCTTCCTTTTGATGTGAGCTTTCCTGCTTCTTTATAGGCAAGAAGGTGACGGTGCGAGCCCCACCCCCTGCTCTGGCCAGCCTGACCAAGCCCAAACCCTCGTGCCAGTCCCTTCTCAGCAGCATTAAGAGGGGGGTCGGCCCGTCCAAGCTGAAGAAAGGTGCCTGTGCGTCGAACAGGAAGAGCGTGGGTGACGTGCAGGAAAGACCCCTCAGGGAGAGAGTAACTCACCTGCTGGCTCTGAGGCCGTACAAGAGGCCTGAGCTGATCTTGAGGCTGCAGAGAGATAAACTGACAGCAGGAGACAAAGATGTGCTGGACTCGGTTCTGACAGAGGTAAGTCTTCTTCCATTCAACCCAGATGCATATGTACACAGGAGGAAGGATTTTGGAGCATGCGTCGCTGCAAAAACTGCCGTTTTGCACATTGTACACATGAATGTTTGGCGATCAAACACTAATTCACCCCAGATCAAAAATGTATAAAATGAGGTAACTGTGAACACTGAGTGCTGAAAATAAGTCTGTTGTTTTCTGTTTTTGTGTGTGCAGGTCGGCCAGCTCAATAGCAGAGACAACACATTTGTTCTGAAGGACAGTCTGTACAAGGAGCTGCAGAAGGACTGGCCCGGCTACACCTCAGGGGACCAGCAGCTCCTTAAACGCATTCTCGTCAGGTAACTCCAATAAGGATGTACCTCCTGCCTTTTTCGCATTATGAAAATGTCACCAATATGTAGTTAATCAAATAAGCTTTCCAGAAACTATGCAGCCTCAGGAAACTATCAGTGGTTCTAGGGTTCTTCCAGGACACAGTGTTAGTATTTTGTTAAAGAATTGTGGAGGTAGGGTAAATATAACGAAAATATTTGGCCTTTTAGCACACTTTCTTTAGTCTGTGTTTCTCATTTACAATTTTCAGCCAGAACATCGTTATTCACTAATGGGAGCTGATCAATTTTTGCGTCTATATGCATTTGTGGGTTACAGTTGGGTTTCTGCAACAACCTGAATTTACAAATTCATATAAAGCCAGGCTCACACTACAGGACTTTCAGGGTGATATATCCCTATTTTACCTCCTGACAAGCAGAGGAAAAATCTGGTCTGGGACTTTCGTCTGAACCAGTGTTAGGCCCAGATTATTTGCTAATGGAAGCGGTTTACAGATCCAACTGTCAACCTCCTGATCTGCTCGCAGACTCATCAGGGCTGCCTGGATAATATTACACATATTTGATACATGCAAATTAACATCGGGATGGTTATTGTTATTATGCTAGCAACCAGACAAACACACAATGAACCTACAATCTTATGTCCAGTTCTCACATTACATCTCCCCAGCCATTTTCTCATCAAGCCTTCTCCTTTTGTTTTTTGTTTATTTGTTCTCACAGGAAAGTATTATTAGAGTTACGGCAAGTTGTTGCACCACAGACTTTTTTTAAATTACATCTACCTTCCTATGTGATCACTGCACAGTTTTCTTAATATCCCGCTGTGTGTGATATGCCTGCCATTGCTGTCCAATCTGTATATTAGAGATGACCAATATACATAAAAAAAAATTATCTTGCAATTATTCAGACAGATTTTGAGATTGCAACATTGGTAGCGATTTTAGTGAGAATTGGAATTTTTGCATTTCTTTTCCACCCCAAAAAATTTAATAAAAAAATTAGTTGCAGTCTGTTCGAAACAAGCATGTTCCTTTACCTCTGGAGAATATGATGTAGAGGCTGGGGCATGTCGAGGCAATGAGGGCATTCAAGCACGATGCAATATACAATAATAGAGGGTTAAACTCTGTTATTGCTTTTACTATATGGTGGACATATAGAAAAGCAATAGTAGAATTTAACAGGTCAAATATAAGAGCAGTTCATAGTATATTTGTGTAGGTATACAGAGCCTATATTGAATACCCTTTAACTGCGTCTTAATGAGAAAATGTGTTGGATTGGGAAATTGAGTGATGACCAGTTTTAATGTGGTATCTGCTACGTGCATATTCCTGCGATACTGCAAGAGTTGCAATATCGTGCATATTGCAGTTTGGTGTCTGTGAAGTTTCCTCTTTAGAGCGTGATGCAACCTGATGTTAAATCTGTCAGGATTGCAAAACTCCTGGCGCGTTAGCTCAGCTGAACTAAGTCAGGAGACTAGAGAAGCCCGATTTCCCCAGATAGATGTCTTGATTGATCAATTTCCTTCTGAAGAAAGCAGATGTGTAATCATCTTTCTGAATGTTCACACGGTTCTCATGTGCATGTAAACACAGTCAGTCATCAACCTGCATTGGTTAACAGTTAACAAGTGAACGCTTTCAAACATTATGGGAGGATTTTTGTTGCCTTTTTAAAATGGAAATCTTGAAAATTTCAGCCTTGGTGATTTGGAAACACTCGTAATTTTCAGTAGTAACACACGAGTCAAAAAATTCTGGGGGCAACAAAACAAACTGCTGTCATTCTAACAAAGAAGTCAAGCAATAATTAGCCCTTAACCATTATTCAGTGAGCAACCATGATCTCATTTTATTCTGCACAGAGTGTGACTTTAAGAACAGCAGGGCACAGTGAAAGTGAAAGGTGGTTACCTCGCTGAGAAGTTGGAGGTGTGCAGTGTGTTGCTTGCAGCTCTTAACCTGACAGCCTACTGTGGTTGCTCCTTTTTTCATTACTAATGCAGCATTTCAAGCTAATCTGCAGTTGAAAATGCAAAAAAAAGGACCATTATCTTGTTGTGTAGAAGCGTTTTTGATGAAAGATAGCAGTTAGTGTTGCGCTCAGAAATAAACACGTTTCCTGTGGCAAATATATGATAAAAATCAACTCCTGTTTCACCATTTAAATGATTTTAGTGCGAAGCTGCAACAATAGGGCATGCTCAGTTTGCATTTGCACTAACTTAATATTACTTTTTTTTAACCAGAATATCACCACAGACACATGCATTTTATTTATTTTGTTGAGTGAGTTAGTGTTGTCTGTTTTTAATTGTTGCAATTTAATGTTTCTGTGGCTGCTGTCTTTGCCAGGCTTCCCTTGAAAAAGAGGTCATTGTATCTCAACGGGACCGACCTGGTTAAATAAAGGCTAAATAAATTTTTAAAAAAACAAAAAACACCCAGTTTGTGATACTTCAGATAGTATCACAAACTGCAGTACTTTCTTCAGTGGGCCATAGGCAGAATCATCATTGTTTTAGTCCATTCAGCAACAGATATAGACTTAAAAGACATTTATTTAAATGTAAGTCTTTGAGTTTGCCAGTTTGTTTGAAACATCAGTTGTGTGGTACTGAAGTAGGTGTTGGTATTCAGTAGATGTCATGACATGAAGGTGAGTCAGCCCCTAAAAATTCATGCCTTCTTTCAGAAGCAGTTGCAAAAACAATCAATGAAACTGGACAATTTATTCAGAATTCAAAAGCTAACGGCACGACTACCACAGCATACAGCATGTCAGTGATGCACCGTTTCAGCTAGTTTGAGGAATGACGACCCGAAATGCAACCCCGAGCTCTGTTAGGTCTATTTAACCGTGGACTAGAGTGACGAAGGGCGACATCGGATGACCTGACCTCCGCAGTCACTCGCCTTAAAATCAGTTCAGATAAATTTAGATTATTTGGATTGCAAAGTTAAGGAATAGCATCCAACAAGTGCTCAGCATACATGTAAAGGCTAAAAGGCATGTCAGGTGATGAGTACATGAAGCTGGTGTGAGTGTCCAAAGCAAAAGCGGATACATTGAAGAAACAAAAATTTTAACAGAATTTTGGTTGGGTTACCTTTTTCCTTATGTGTCGTTTAATAGCTTGATATTTTATTTAAGGGGTTAAAAAAAACGTTTCAGTACTGTGCATTTGAAAAAGAGGTGCTACAAGTAAACAGTTACCAACTGCAGGCCGTAGGTGACACAGCTGCAGCTTTTTATCGGTGTTTTTATTGTTCGCTATGTTGGTCTGAGGTTTCACATTCAACACTTGCTGCACCTGTTAACCACAACATTTCTTTCCCACATCAGTATGTGTTTATCTGCAGGCTGCCATACTGTCCATTACACGTAAGAAAATACTAGTTGTGATTAATGTGCATTGCTTTCTCTGCAGGAGACTGTTTCAACCACAGCAGAACCTCCTCACTGTCCCCGAGGCCCAGGTCAGCCCGCTTCGAGACACCCCCAACTCCTCGCCAGCCCACCGTCCAAAACACTCCCTGCCAGAGGAATACACTGACCCTCTGGCCAGTAAGAAGCCCAGAATATCCCACTTGTCGAGCAAAACGGTCAACGACAAGTCGAAGCCGAAGCCGTCTGCACAAACCGCTTATAAAGACTCAAAAGTGACGGCAGACAATGGACAAAGGCAATCGCTGGATCCTAAAAAACTTTTTGACTCCCTTTCGGTAGTCTGTAAGCAGGAAGCAGAGGTGGCTAAAAGGTTCGAGCCAACTTGTGCCATTCAGCTGAAGACTGAAGCCAGAAATGATTCCCCTCAACTGAACTGTGATCGCTCCCCGTCCCCTATGATAGTGCCCGATCTCAGTAAACACGCTATCAAAAAGAAAAAGAGCAAACACAAACACAAAGACCACGTGAGAAAGCTACTTCTTCTTCAGGTTTTTATGTTTTTTTTTTTCCCTTTTAATGTCATCTGTTGCTAACTTGAATTTGTTTTTAATTATTAAGGAGAAGGACAGATGGAGAGACAGGAAAGACAGAAGAAAAGATCGCAGTTCAGAGGATCCAAACAAAGTCTCCCCAGATTGTAAAGGTGAGCACTGAGCATCGGTGACCTGAAGTGTTAGTTTTTCTGTTTTTTCCAATTGACTAACACTGTTTTGTTCTTTCAGAGCCAAGTGACATTTTATTTGACTCTAAAGTGCTTCAAGTTGACAACGACACAGCAGATTATCTATCGTAAGTAGCATTTATTTGTAGATGTATTCCATTTAACCCTCCTGTTGTCTTCATTTACGGGCACCAAAAAATATTGTTTCCTTGTCTGAAAAAAATCCCAAAATTCAGCAAAAAATCCCCCAAATTTCTGAAAATTTCCAAACCTTCAGGAAGAAAATTCCAATAATTCCTTAAAAGTTTCCCTTAAAAGTTTTTTTTTTTTTTTTTTTTTAAATCCCCCAAATTTGGCAAGAAAATTATTTTAAATGTTTACAAAAAATGAGCAAAAATCTTCCAAAAAAAATCCTAAAAATATCTAAAGTGATTACATATATATCAGTAAAACTTCTAATATTTTCTTCACAAAACATTAACAAAAAAATCAACCAAAATCCAGTGAATTTCGCTGGATTTTGGTTGATTTTTATGTGAATGTTCTTCAGAAACATTTTTAACATTTGTTTTTTTTCCACCAAAAAAGATTTCCCAAAAATGTGGACGTCAGAAGTTTCACTGTGAAAATATTTTTTTCTCCGCATTTTCAAACTTTAAAATGAGTCAATTTTGACCCTCAGGACAACACGAGGCTTAAGTAAAGGTTGTTTTCTTGTCTTGATCTACTTTATTTTCCTTGAACAACATTCTGGAATTTGTGTCTGCTCTGACCAGTGCTTTCTCTTTACTGTCTCTGCGCAGAAAGTACACAGCGATTTGCAGCCCTGACCAGAGGCAGAGCTACAAACAGGACTTTAACAAGGAGTACAGCGAGTACCGAGATCTGCACGCTCACATCGACATCGTGACGCGGCAGTTCATGGAGCTGGACACGCAGCTCAAACAGCTTCACCGCGAGTCCCATAAGTACAAGGTACATGGAAGGAAATGCTGCACCTAGATAATTTCACAGCCGTCATAAAGCTTAGTCATACGGTGCTTTTCAAGGGATAAAATCTAAGTTTAGATCAACACTCACCTCCTGTTGCTGTAGGCTTGTAACTTTGTAGTTTTTTATAGAGAATAGAGGCTGTAGGCAGCTTGAAATCGTGCCACCTTTACAAGAGAATTCCATTGAAACTTCTGCTAGTCTGGCCCTCCTGCTGCACACTCATCTGCCTCCCTGTGCGTAATGAGTCTTTGTTTTAGACATCAATGGATTTTTGCTCTTCACTCTGACGCTACCTCAGAGGAAGAACACTCAATGACATTTTCATAAAATGACTGTTTCAGATACACTGACTAGGAGTGCAACAATGAACAAAGTTCAATAGCTAAGGGGAAATTCTTGGGTCATAGTGTTTTAGTGAGAAACTTGGAGACATTATACACTCAAAGTAATGCTTGATCAAGAATTGAATCTGCATATTTTCGAGTATTAAGCGAAAGTTCCAAACTATTAAACTCAACAAGTTGGTCCTCTACCGTTCTCATCTCCATACATCATATGTTTTTAATAAACACATGCAAACGTGGCACTGCCAGAACAAGATAGATCCTGTGTTTAAGAAAATGGCATCTGTTTCAATTTATTTTGAATACACTTTGCGCCACATATTCCAGAAACTGACTGCTAACTAAATGGCAATAGCTGGATCCTATCACAAGCAAGAACTACTATAAAATTACATTTTGTGTTTTTGTCTTTTTCATGCACAGTACTTAATGAAAAACAAGAAAGGCACTTGTGAATTTGTAGCAGGATTTCAATCATGTGATCGTCAGCAGGCAGTTGATGTAGCGTTCACTTGTTGTCATAGTTACAGTGACGCCGTGCCGCTATCTTGAGAAAACTTTAAGAAATCCATGGCTCCAGAGTATAAGCCGCATCACTGCCAAAATCCAATCAGGTGGTCCTTCCTTGTGTCATTTCTGGCCTTCCCTGAAAATTTCATCCAAATCCATTGTTCTGTTTTTGAGTAATGTTGCTCACAGACAGACAGACGGACAAACATACGCCGATCATCACATAACTCTGCTGCATTCCTTGGCAGAGTAAAAAACACAGTAGCCTTGTAAATATCACGATATCACTGTCAAATCTTGATGCAGTTATTTTTGGTATTTTGTTTAAAACCCCTCAGTGTCTTTCACATGTACTTATAAAGCCACAGATAGTTATTCTGACTGAAATCTTATGTTTTTCATAAGAAACTTTGGAGTTTCCAATCTGGCAAAACCTTGTTTATGCATATATTTATTTATATATTTATATTTCAGCAGCTATAGACATTGCATTTAATCTATTTCATTCAATTTTATCGTCACATTTTTGGTCTGTTATGTAGTCTTAAAGTGTGCTGGAATTGTGTACCACTGTGGTGTGCTGCTGACTGCAAGACAAATTGCCCCACAGGGATAATAAAGATTACTTCAACTTTGCAATTTAATGTCAAATTAGGTGTTTTTTAGGAATTCTCCAGAATTATAGTTGAGTGGAAGTAATTAAACTTAAATGTCTTTTTACAGCAACTGATACAGGTTATCCTAATACTTGGTTAAGACTCTATTGTTTCTTATTTTCAAGTTTTGCATATTAGTAAGTATATGGGACAGTAGCGTTAAAAGTACAGTTAAAGTTCTTTGAAAGCTTTCTTGTTTTGTTTTTTCTCACACAAAAATGGTATTACAACATTTACCTAACTTGATTTAAATTAATAATAATGAAGTCTTGTTTCTGTTTTTCCCTGGCAGACGGTTCGTAATCAAATTCTTCAAGAGTATCGCAAAATTAAGAAGGTAACAACTTCCTTAAAACTTGTCTGTACTTATTCCAGTTCTGCTGCTACATAGACAGTGACACCACTTCTCTCTTTTTTTTGCTATCACATAATCTAGATGTTATTTTTTTTTGTCCTTTGTAGTCCAACCCCAACTACAACCAGGACAAAGTTCGCTGTGAATATCTACACAACAAACTGGCCCACATCAAGAAGCTCATATCAGAGTACGACCAGCAGCAGCTCAGTGTGGACCATTCCTGCCCCAACTGAAGAGCCTCACCGGGAGACGAGTGAACTTATCGAGTACAAAAAAACATCCTGAGGCAAGAAAAGGATCACGCTGCTGAGCTGAATGCCATCGAGCTGGAGTCTATGGCTGAACGCAGTCCCACGAGCCCTGCTGTAAATGTCAGCAAGGTTGGGAGACATTTGTGGAGGCCAGCTGTGCAACAGTAAGGGTGGACAGAAAGGTAGCCCTTTAATATGAGATCTTTTCTTTGAAACTGGTTTGACCGAAGGGCTACGACTATAGCAACATGACACGGGCACAGGGAGTAACAATAGCTTTTTGCAAAAGTCTTTAAACTCTTACTTTTAAACTGCAAATGGATGTGGAGACGAGGTGCTAAGCCTAAAAACAATCATTTGTAGATTCCCATTCTCATCACACATTTTAGTTTCTTTGTGACTTAAATCAATTTGAATATTTGCTTATGTGTTCTGTTGGCCATGTCAGTGTTCATGTTTTACGCTGGAAGCATGAGAAAACTGTATGCTGTACATACTCAGACAGCTCATGTGTGGTCAGGTGAGAGTTACTTCTGATGGAAGCTGGGATGCAGATGTGTCCTGAGGAGACATCTGTCCATAAGTATTTTGCACAGAAGATCAGTGTTTGTTTGGCCGTCAATTCGGGAGTAATGAGTCCTGAGTTTAGTCATTGCCTCCAATGGTTCCTTATTCTGGACTGGGTTTCATAGTATTTGACTGGTTTTATCTTTCAGGTGGTTTTCCAGGGTCACACCGGACTGTTAGGTTGATCACAATGTGAACTTAAAAGATGTATTCAGGGAATGTACAGTATGAGCTTTGATCAAAGTGTAAATTGAAACAGGTTTTCATTATCAGGTGGAGCAAAGTTGTGGGATTATTGTTACTGTAGGATGAGATGGTATAGAATTGAGAAATTAAAGAGGTTTTGTGGCATGCTGTGTACTTTACAGAAAGCATGATGAATAAATCAAGAGATTTTGTCTGAGTTTCAAATAAATTCATTTGTATTTACTCTGCGATGCTTTTCCTAATTTGCAATACGTTTTTTCTTTATAAAGCCAACCAATAAAAACCCTAAAGTTAAAAAACGACCAAAGAGAAGGCATAAATGAGGTACATTAGGCATACAACAGATCATATTGTATGTGATGATGAATTCATGATAACACTGTTTTTATTATCAAGCACGTCCTTGTGACCTTTTTTAATTTAGATCTAAAATGTGTGTAATTTCCCTAATGAGTTGCATCTTGCGTTAGATGTTCATATTCCAGAGGATTAGTGTATTTATACAAATGTAAAAGATGGGCACAGATATACAGCTGAAAAAAAACCTACAAAGATAGCCCACATAAACAATTAGTATGTCAGGTAATTTGGTATATTTTAAGTACAACCTGTTTATTTTTAACTTTGACTGTGAATAAATACTGCATACATGCTATTGCATAACTTAAGTCCTAAAGAGACTCTTAATCAGTGCTTTATTCAAGACAAGTGCACTAAAAATAAGTTCTATCGTACATCTGAGAGAATCCTCAAATCTGAATTTAAACACGAGTTAGTCAATTTTTAAATTTGTTCATGTACTATAAAATTTCAAAAGTGCACCTAATATGAATACCTCAGAATGTGAAAATATAAATGAAGAATTAGATTAAAAACCTATAACTTAAGACATGTTTTCATTTTCTGGAAGAAAAAATATGCATCCAATCAATTATAGACAACAAATTGTCTCCTGTATGTGCTCAGACATTTTCAATTCACTTTTAAACCAATGTCCCAGTTTAATTGCACATATTCCAAGGGAACTGTGTTTGGGGAAAAAAAAAAAACAAAAGCATGTCTGGCAAATCGTGCACAGGATAGAATTTCCCTGGTAGTAAAAAGTTAAGTAAAGGGTCCGTGTATATTTTGGCAATTTGGTTTTCCGTTCTGAAACGGGTATTGAAAAACAAAAAACGAGTGGCTATTTGATTTTCGTTTTAAAATACAAAAATTAAAATTGAAATACAAGGCGTTTTTCCTTTTCATGATCAAAAAGGGATATACGAAATTTTAAAAATGCTTTGATTTTCATTTTAAATTTAGAATAACAAAAAGTAAAATCAGAGACAGAAACGAAAAAAAAGGTCCGTTTTTTCATTTTCTGAGACTGGAAGTGGTCATCAGCAAGTGTGGAGCCAAACAGAGTGGTGCATAGACTGTATATCATTTTTTTCCGTTAGTTTCCATGGTCAAAATGAGAGATCAGGTGGCCGATCTTAAAATAAATCAATATTGAATTTTTTATAGAGCGTTAAAGTTTTGCGAAGCCAGGGGGCGGGACTACTTGATTGACAGTCCGGTTTGGAATGATTGACAGGGCCTATGGAGGAGGCAGCCCAGACTCTGCTCTCCTGGTTTGGATTAATTCTGATATAATAGCTGTTGGTTTATTTATCGGTGCAGCAGCAGAACATTTTCCACAGTTTTCCTGCCCGTTGGCTTGTGTTAACCAGTTTTCTGCCTTCGGCTGACACTGAAAGGACTGATAGTTTGGTAAGTTAATGTTTATTTTCCTATCAGTGCTGCTTTAAATGCACTTTATATGCAGCTTTAGTGTCAGATATAATGTGTGCCATGCACTCCAGATGTTGGTGGAGTTTATTTCTGTGTGTGTTGACCAGAGAAGAAAGTTAGCATCCGTTAAGTATCAGTTTTAATGTTAGCGATGCTAACCGAGCTAGCTGCTCAGTCGTAGCCTGATTAAAGCTAACGTAGCATTAAGCTAACAATGTTCGTGTTGAGTTTCATGTAAACAGCTGAAGTGTGTTGTGTTACTGTAATGTGGTACATTTAGTTAATAAAACTGTCAGTGGAGACGCTGGTTCACATTAATGTAACGTTTAGAAAACCTAAAAACAGTAAGGTTAAGGTTCTGTGTTGTCAGTAGGGCTGCCACAAAGGACGAATCAAAGAATCGCCTGAGCACAATACATCATCAAAAGCGGAAGTGAGCGCGCAATGCAACAGAAATCACCGTCCGAGCAGAGCGCGGAACACGCACGGACATCCGCGTTGTATCGTGCATATATAGTATATGCATATATTATATATGCACAATACAGCGTGGACATCCGCTCGGACGGTGATTTCTGTTGCATTGCGCGCTCACTTCCGCTTTTGATGATGTATGGTGTGCAGGCGATTCGTCGTTTGTGGCAGCCCCAGTTGTCAGTAGTCCTGAATATCTGCTGAGCAATTAAATGTTCATCATTGATTAATCTTTAGTGTGAAACTTTAACTTTGCACCAATATTTTTTTAAAATGTAGGTCATTTTAAGGTAAGACATTAAAGGATGGTTTTCTTTGGTAAATGAATTTAAGGTTTAATTGACTGAAATCTTTCAGTCAATGTTGTGTTTCTTTCAATTTGAAATATCTTGATTTAATTAATACAGCTCAGTCAGTTACATTTTATATTATTAAGAATTCTTATTCAGTTTAACACTAGATGACGTATCAGTTCATTGAGTATTTCAGAGCCAGTTTTTTCTTCAATTATCTGCATTTAAAGTGATGTTATTCAAATATAATTGCAATGAAACAGCAGCAACTTAAGAAACTACCAAATATACAATGGAAGTGCAGCAATTTTAATATAAAAAAATTATCTGTCAGTTAGAACATGGTGAAAGTGCAGCTAATGGTAAGTTAGCAAAACTACGGATAAGCAACGTTTCCTTTTACTTCAGAACAATAAAAGCCTCATATTTGCTATTTATTAAAAAATCACTAAAAGCAACACTTCCACCAAGTTTGTTTTAGTTTGTTGGTATTTATCGGTAGAGGAGCAGCACATTTTCCACAGACAGTTTTACTGTCCATTGTCTTGTTTTAATCAGTTTTCAGTTCAGTAATTCAGACCTTCGGCTGATTAGACCAACAGACACTGAAGGACTCCGACAACTGTCACTCTAAAAACATCATAGTATAGCCTTTGGTCCAAAAAACGTCATAGTATAGCAGGTCGTTCAAAAAACGTCGTAGTATAGCATGTCATCAAAAAAAAGTCATAGTATAGCATGTCGCCCAAAAAATGTCACAGTATAGCATGTCGCTCTAAAAATGTCATAGTATAGCCTTTGGTCCAAAAAACGTCATAGTTTAGCATGTCGTCCAAAAAAACGTCATAGTATAGCATGTCGCTCAAAAAAAGTCGTAGTATAGCATGTCGCTCTAAAAACGTCATAGTATAGCCTTTGGTCCGAAAAACGTCATAGTATAGCATGTCGTCCAACAAACGTCATAGTATAGCATATCGCTCAAAAAATGTCATAGTATATCCTTTGGTCCAAAAAATGTCATAGTTTAGCATGTGCCCAAAAAACGTCAGGGTATAGCATGTCGTCCAAAAAACGTCATACTATAGCATGTCACTCTTAAAACGTCATTGTATAGCATGTCACCCAAAAAACGTCAGAGTATAGCCTGTCGCTCAAAAAACATCACAGTATAGCATGTCGCTCTGAAAACATCATAGTACAGCCTTTGATCCACAAAACGTTGTTTTGTCCTGGCTGTGTGAAGTAGGTGAGGAGCAACACAAAAACAGTCCAAACGCTGGTTTCTAGAGGGTTAGATGAGTATTTATTTGAAAGAGGAAGTTTACAACAACACAACATGTGAGGGGGTTAAAAACAAATGGGTGTTAGTAAAATAAAAATAAATAAACAGAACTAAAACTGAACTTCATGTTGACATTGTTGGGCATTCCAACCAGGAACAATGTAAAAGATAATCAATACAAAAAAAAAATTCTTCCTATTCACCTCTTCAAGCCCAAAACATACCCTAAACTAAAATTACCAATGGGTTTCCTGTTTTCCTGTCTGAACAAGTCAAAGGTCCCTCTCTATCTCCCTACACATCCACCAACCACTGGAACACATCTCCAAAGTTCTGCCGGGCCAGCTCAGCTTCCCCTCAGAAGAAGTGCCGCCACCTGCCAGATGAAGGAGCCTTTTGAGAGGCAGCTGGCATCGTGATTGGACTGTACTTTGGTCTGTTCCAATCCAGCTTCAGCTCCAGAGACGGCGGGTGGGACGAGTCAACGGAGGCCGGATGGACGAAGGCATGCAGCTGAGTACAATCCAGAAAACAACAGAGGAGGAGTGCAGTGGCCTAGTGGCAAAACAAACAGAGTAGCATTGTATGTCTCTTAGAAAACATCATAGTATAGCCTTTGGTATGAAAAAACGCCATCATATACATCGTATATGGTACAAATAAGTCAAAGGAAAGAGACATACATTGTAGAATTGTAGTAATTGTGGGCTGACTGATTTACTGATCATCAGTATTTTATTTTTTACTGATTTATGGTAATAAATACATTTAAAAATGGCGCTACTTTGGCTCTGAACCTCAATCTACCTGTGGTCGCTCTGTCTTCTGGAGTGATCTGTCTCAATCTGAAAAGTCAGCTTTTTTAAAAACCAACATGGCTCAGTTCAAATTTTTTTCTTAAAACAGAACTTATCATTTCTCTGGTAGGATTTCAGCATCTGATGGTTTGTTATTGCTGTGTTTCGTAGAGAGAAATTAACATCTCATCTGTTCAAGATCTAAATTAATGCCTCTGTAGTAAATAAAATAAAATAGTGTCCGGGTTCTAGTATCTGTCATTTCAGGAATGTATAAATAAAACTCCTTTAACTTAACATCTGTAAACAAAACAAAAACGTATCAACAAAGTTTCCTGTTAGAGTTTGTGTTCTTCTAAGTTTAACTCCAAGATTTTAAATACTTTCATTTACTGCAAATGAATATCGACTCCAAATGTCTCAGTAATAACCACTATCAGCCTTAAAAACCCACAAAACACCCCTCTATACTGGACCACACTTAGTACAGTCTAGTTCCCCCTTCTATAAATCTGCTTGGAATCGCCCACTTCCTGTTTGTCAAAGTGGCCTTCTACCTGGACAGGTTTTGTTGGAGCTCATGCAACAAACATTTTGGGTAACTGTACTTTAATATGGATGGATGGATGACACTGAATTAGAGTCTGTTTTCATGAGACTGAGTTAAGATGTGTAGCTCTGTCATTAAATAGGAAATTATTTCTCAGAATTCACAGAGAAAAGTCTGAAATGTTTGCTAGGTTAGCGTCCCACATGTTCTTTGGCTCAGCTAAAGCTAACTCTCTCCAACTTCTGGATCTCTTGAGTTGCTTGTTGTTAAAATATCTTGCTAGAGGTGCTGAAGCTCAGAAAGTCTGAGATGTTTGTTCAAAATAAGCTCATTCTCAAGTCTTATCTGAACTGTCCTCTTTTGTTTGAACTTTCCCTAAACTTAGGAGTTAATGACAGAGCAGCACATCCAGACTCAGTCTCATTTATGTAGAGATTAAACTTCAGTGTCATTCATTGATGTTAAAGTGCAGTTTTTCAAATGTTTCTTGCACATGCTCCCGACCAAAGCAGTCCAGATGGAAGACGATGTGAAGAGAAAGCTCCAGAGGATGAATATCACACATTTACATTGGAAATAAGTGTCCTTTAATTTGACATTGTCATGCAAATGATGTTCACATCTTTGAGTACTTTGCTGATGTTTGTTTCTAAATGTTTTTTGACACTCGGCCCCAAAGATTAAAACCTTCTACGGCTCACAAGCTGCAACAATTCACACTTTATCAACTATCTTTCTGACTAAACTAAGATAAAAAGTGAAAAACTGCCTGATTCCTGCATCATGAATGCATCTTTTTGGTTTTTATAACAGTAAACTGAATGTATTTGGGTTTGACATTTTATAAACCAAAACAAGAAATGAATTACTGGAGAAAACAAACAGATTAATGGTCAAAGAAAATGTGTTTTCCAACATATATGGCTGAATTACTCCAACATTACAAGATACATACAATTTGAATTCAATTTTATTTATATAATGCCAATTACAGGTCAAATTGTCTCAAGGCACTTTATATATTTTGTCATATTTAAAATATGACAAAGTAAGAAATTTAAACCTCTTGACTAATCCAATTAATTATTTGGTTTTTAAGAGACTAATCGACAACTAAAATAACTTTCTCCACTAAAACTAATAAACATGAGGTCAAATAGAAGGAAGAGTTTTAAATACTGCAGTCCCACGATGACAAGAATAAAGTTTGTCAACAAAAACTAAATCTGCTGGTGGATTCCATTAAAGTCCTAATAAATGATAATAAAGTGTGACACTAAAGGTTTGTGGTGCTAAAAATGTCAAAGTAAAGATATCAAGTTGAACATCTGGATGAAAGTTGATAAAAGTTGACCTTCTTTCATTTCTCTGGAGCCGACTCCATGGATTTTATGGATGCTGGTTAAAGACCTGCTCTTCTGGTCGTCGTCCTTCTAGTCGCTGTAAAAAGTCACTCCATCCTGGCCGACTTCAACACCTCTTCATGACAACTTGTTCTGCCTCCGACCTGGTGGAGACTCCAGAAACTCGGGAAAACCTGTCGAGACTCGAAGAACTCGTTGGGCGGGGGAAGGTGTGGTGGGTGGTGGGGGTAGGTGGGGGAGTAGAGGGGGGAGGCCGCCACCCACCTAACCGCCTACTCTCCGCCCTGACTCCACCCAGACTCCGCCTTAGCTCCACCCATGTGGTCACTTCAGAAACTACGATGCCAAAGGGACGACGAAATTATTTCTTTTCATCTGATCTGTAGCTCAGTGAGTTAAGGATTTGCCTATGGAGCTGCAGGTCGCTGGTTCAAGACCAGACCCTTCTTAAGTTTTTATCAAAATCCTGACAAAGACTAAGAAAGAAAATGCCGGTGGTGGGTCTTGAACCTGCGACCTTCCACTTGGTAGTCTGTCTTCTTATCCCCTGAGCTACACACTCAGATACTAATTCTTCTTTTTTTTGCGCATTTATCATCTATTTTTTGTCGTTTTCGAGTTTTTTTTTTTAACTTGAGTCTCGTCTCGACCGTTTTTCTCAGGAGGTTGGGCTTCAGCCTTTGTGCTGGAGGGTGGAACCCTCAGTTCCAAGACTTTCCAAAGCCTCCAGACCTCCCGAGTCCTCAGGACCTGAGCTTTCACACAGTCTGAGGGCTGAAATTTTCTAAGTCCCACAGTAGTTCTCTGTTAGATTGAACTTTCAGACAGTCCAAGGACTGATATCTTCTAAGTTCCTGAGTAGTTCTCTGTTAGTTTGAACCTTTCCACAGTCTGAGGACTGAAATCCTAAAAGTTCTTGAGTAGTTCTCTGTTAGTTTGAACCTTCAGACAGTCTGAGGACTGAAAACCTAAAAGTTCATGAGTAGTTCTCTGTTAGTTTGAACCTTCAGACAGTCTGAGGACTGAAATTTTAAAAGTTTCTCAGTACTTCTCTGTTAGTTTGAACTTTATGGTTAACAGAAGCCTTAAAACTTGTGACCATGAGTCTTGATTTCACATTTAGACCATCCGAGTACTTCTCAGACCTTCACCTGTGGGTTTTTTAGAAATCCTCAACAAACTTTGATTCTCTTCACTGAACAGTAAAGTTTGTGGAGATCAGAAGGTAACATTAGTTTGATCGATGCCTTCAACTACTAGTAGACTTTATCTGGAAAGCAGTTTTCTGGAATGAGTTCTTAGTAAATCTGTCCACAATCAAACCAAGAACATAGAAAGAGGAAACATTTGAAGAAACAACTTGATGTTTTCATTTCAGACTAGAAAACGCTTTCACACTTTTATCTGTTTTTGCTCTTTTTGATCGTTTTATTGTCCCTTCTGTTTAATTTGATCTTCTAAAATCTAACTGGTGTCTTTTCAAATGTTTTGTCTTTAGTTTGATTCTTCTTAAATGTTTAGTTTTGCTCTTTTCTCACCTTTTATTCTTTTCTAATGTCTGATTTGATTTCCAAATGTTTTGTCTTTTTAATGTTTAATTGTTTTTTCAAGCGTTTTATCGGCTTGTTTGAAAAATTTCCTTTTCTTTCCCCTGGTTTAATTTTTCGATTCAATCTTTAAGGTATTTCTTTTTAAATGTTTTACCACCCTTTAATGTTTAATTTTCTTTTTACATGCTTCATTGTATTTTCTGTTTAATTCCTATTTAAAGTTTGATTGTCTTTAAGATTTAATTTTCTAATTAAACATTTAATTTTTAATTCAATGTTTTGTCTTTTTAAAGGTTTAATAATCTAATGTTTTGTATTTTTAAAAATGTTTAATATTCTTCTCATTTAATTTTATTTTTTAAGTGTTTAATTATCTAAAACATTTCATCTTTAATGTTTCATATTTTTGTTTAAAAAATGTGTTTAATTTCATAATTACATGTTTTGTATCTTTTGTTTAATTATTTAATATTTTGTTTAATATAATTTATTTGTATTTAATGTTTAATTTTCTTTTTAAAAGTTTTGTTGTATTAGATGTCTTTTTCCTTTGAATTGCTTTTTTAAAATGTAGTTTATTTCTTTAATCTTTTTTTTCTGTCAAGATTTTAACCTCAACCTTAGAAATGAAATAAACCCTTAAATCACAATGAAAATACTTCTGTTGTCACAGTCATGACTTAGTCAATTATTCAGTTCATCAATTCAACTTTATTTGTTTAGCACCTTTCACACAGATGACAAAACTAAACAAGCAAAGAGAAAAAACTGTGCTAAAACTATGCTAAAACTCAAAAACATTAAAAAAAAAAAAAACATTTAACATGGTAATAAAATATGTTGTGTCCAGGGGATGGAGGGAGTTTACTGAAGTCTTCTTGGGCTCACATGGAAAATCATTTAAAATATAAACTTGATATTCAGTCTAAGGAAACTGGAAACTTGAGTGACAGAAGAACCAACAATATCTCCTGTTTTATCTTTTAATGAGTCGACTCTTCTTGTGCTTTCAGACCAAAGAACTACAGACTCTTCACAACCTGCTCAAACCTCACCACACGGGTCAAGAAGGTTTCCATCTCATTTCTACTCTGAAGCTCACCTTCTCCTGCTCAAACTGCTGACAAATGTTTCTGCTGCTCTAAAGTCTGATCTCCAGAACTTCCTAAAAACTCTCAGTCTCTTCTGCTGCAGGTTGCTTTGTAGAACTGTTCCAGAAAACCTCACTAAACCACATGGAGGGGCCTCAAGATAGTCATCCAAATGAAACCATACAAAAACCAAACTAGCACAACCCAAACGCTAAAGTCTCCTGCAGCCTACCAGAGAACCTCTGAGAACAGAGAATCAGGACAGGAACTCTTACCTTCTGGACAACCAACGTTGGTTCACAAACAAGAACACAGAATGTGTCTGACCAAAAACCTCTGAAGACTCACTACAGCCAAGATAAAGACACAACTCAGCTGTACCAAATCCACTAATCACTGCACACATTAGCACCATGTGCTAACTGTGGCTAAAGAACCACATTTACAAAGACAACTATCCAGTACAAAGCCCTAAAACACACCAAGAAACACATTAAAGACGATTTTACTGCTGGAAGCTGCAAGCCAAAGCCTAAAGAACAAACTAAAGCAATGGAGCCAAACCCGATTCTGTGGTGAAGAGAAGCAGAGGAAATGTTTGACTGCAGCTAAATAAAGCAGGAAGACACTGAGCTGCTCAGGTGTTCCTAATAACACCAAGCAGCCACCTGGACAGCCAATAGGAACACAGCTTACTGAAGGAAATTTAGTTTAAAGTTGAAGCAGAAAGTTAATAAAGAAAGTTGAAAACCACCTTCTGATACCTGAAATCTCTGAGTTTTCACACAAAGAACGCCTGAACATGTCAAACTGGTTTCATAGTAGAACCATCATTGTAAAAACCTCATAGTA